>NC_081408.1:598227904-598437904 GCF_030272615.1 Cryptomeria japonica | reverse complement strand
TACTCTGCTGTCAGTACTACTGCCAGCTTACACTATGAAAGATGAAATCTTGCAAACAATACGTATCAGCATATAAATAGAGAGGTACAATATTAATGAATTCCTTTGCTGAGAAGTAAGATTAACGGAAATGGAAATAAACAGATCCAACCTTTTCTCCAGACTTGAATAAATCTTCAATGAAGCATTCCCATCTCTTTCAAAGAACTTTCACCATCGAATAAAGATATTGCAGATTTCTCCAAACCGATTTAACAGACCTGCACCTTTCAACAAATAACCAGCAACATAGGATTCCTTTGAAATGCTCGGAACTCACTCTTTACTCATTCAAAATGCTTGATATCAATTGCAAAACTCTAATAGAAAGGAGGCGCTCAGACTAAGAACAGAAAATAGACTTAAAAAGCGTCTAACACTCAATGCACAATTCCCAAGACAACAAAGGTACGACCCAGCTGGAAAGGGCGATTTCTCTTTTAAAAATCTGATGCTTCACAAATAAATCTACAAATTGGCACACATGGGCACCTTTCCTATATGGAAGGGAATATGCAATACCCACAACGAATTTCTTTGTCTTTTTTGATTTATGAATTAAACATCCAATCTGCTGAAGCTAACATGCAAAAACCAAGAACTTCTAATATGCAAAAATCAGAAACTAAGAACTACAATGCTGATTACAATGCACAAATTTCAAGGAACTCACAAACTAGACTAAAATCACCACTAGTTGTTGTCTTACAAACAAGAAGCGATGCCCGAGCTAGGAGGCCTTCATTCCTCGAAGAAAACCCAGAGCCAAACTGGCAACATAATAGTACTATAGACCAAAGATGTGAAATGATGCTCAAAGTCTTCCTTTTATAACTTCCTGTTGACTTCACGAAACCCTAAAATCCACTTCAATATCCAAACCCTAATCCTTTCTCCAAGATGGCATCCTTTTCCTTTCAAGCTTAATATTGATATTTTAATTAAATTCAATACCTTGATAAATGCTCCCACATTAAGCTTGCTTTGACTTTGGAAATTAATAAAATAATCTTTAATGAAGGCACCACCCTCAAAAAGCCCACTTTTCAAAACAACATAAAGTCAATAGACTAGGCCAAGGGGTCAACGTTCGAATATAATATTAAAACGTGACCTTTTAATTAAATATATCAACTTAACTCTTCAATCATGCCCTGAAGCCAATAATGACCAAGTCAAAGATCAGGTCTGAGAAGGGGACATTACAGTCCGCCCTCCCCAAGATTGGTTGTCCTCAAGCAATCGCAAACCAGGATGCTACAGAATCTCATCACTTTCCCAAGTCGCATCCTCCATAGGCAGGTTCTTCCACTTCACCAGGTATTCTCTGATAGTTCTTTTCCTCAAAGAACGTTCTCTGAAATCAAGTATCTCCTCTGGAATTAGAACTAACTATCCCTCCTCATCCAAAGGCGGCAACTGTGATGAAGCAACCACATTATGTCCAAGTGCCTTCTTGAGATGAGACACATGGAAAACATTATACACTCGGCTATCAGAAGGTAGCTCTAACTCATAAGCTACTGCCCCAACTTTTCTGATGACCCTGAATGGCCCATAGAAACAAGGTTTGAGCTTCTCAGCTCCACTCTTCTTGAGAGTAGACTGTCTGTAAGGCTGCAATCAGAGATAAACCATATCCCCAACCTCGAAAGAACGCTCAACACGTCTCTGATCAGCATACATCTTTTGCTGATTCTGTGCAATCTGCAGATTATCCTTCAAGGATTTCATGATGTCTTGACTTTGCTGCAACAAGTCCTTGGCTTGGGGTGCTCTGCTCTCACCAAACACCAAATCGGCAAAGCTAGGTGCTTCATACCCATAAAGAGCCAAGAAAGGAGACATCTTAATTGACATATGAAAAGAAGAATTGTAGTAGTACTCCCCTATATGCAGCCACTTGACCCAAGCTCTCTGATGTTCTGACACATAGTTTCTCAAGTATCCTTCCAACCACTTGTTCACTACTTCCGTTTGTCCATCTGTTTGGGGATGGTAACTAGTGCTTGGAGTGAGCACAGTACCACTCATTCTGAAGACTTCTTGCCAAAAAGTACTTAGGAACTTGCTATCCCTATCACTCACAATGTTCTTTGGCAACCCATGCAGCCTAAACACCTCTCGAAAAAATAGATCTGCAACTTGGGCTGCAGAAAAAGTGCTGGTAATGGCGAAGAAATGAGAAAATTTGGTTAGCCTATCCACCACTACATAAATACAATCCTTCCCTTGGGCCTTGGGCAACCCTGTGATGAAATCCATCGAGATGCTTTCCCATTTTTGATTGGGAATAGGAAGTGGTTGCAGCAAACCAGCTGGTAATGTATGCTCATTCTTGTTCACTTGACAAACAGGACACTCCTGAATGTAGCGTTGTACTTCTCCTTTCAACCCTTTCCAAGAAAACCTTTCTCAGATCTGCCTATATGTCTTGAAAAAACCTTGGTGACCAGCAACCGGAATATCATGAAATGTCAAAAGAATCTTCTTCTTAAGCTTAGAATCAGCCACCAGAAAGATTCTTCCCTTATAGTGTATCAATCCCTCAACCACCTTGTACCTTTCATCATGAAAAGTACCCTCAAGAATGCTGGTTGCAAACTGATTTTTGGCATAATCAGCAAGCAACATGTCTCTCCAATCTGCAGTAAGCTCACACAATGAGCTAAGATGAGGTCTCCTGGATAAAGCATCAGCCACGATATTATTTTTCCCTTTGACATATTCAATGTCAAAGTCGTAAGCTTGAAGCTTACTCACCCATTTTTGTTGCCTCTCATTTAGGTCCTTTTGGTGCATGAAATGCTTGAGGCTATTATGGTCAGTCTTAACCACAAACTTGTTCCCCACCAAGTACTGCCTGAACTTGGCTAATGCATGCATAATGGCAAGCATTTCCTTGTCATAAATTGAGTATGTTCTTTCCACACCCCTTAATTTTCGGCTCTCAAACACAATAGGGTGTTTGTCTTGCATCAGGACAGCCCCAACTCCTTCACCTGATGCATTACACTGCAGCTCGAATGGCTTAGAGAAATCCAGAATAGCCAGAACCGGGCACGAGCTCATGATCTTCTTGAACTTGTCAAAAACAATTTGAGCCTTTTCTGACCAACAAAAGGCTCCCTTTTTGGTGAGATCAGTAAGGGGAGCAGCATTCTGTGAATACCCCTTTACGAATCTCCAATAAAAACCACAAAGACCCAAAAAACCTTTCAACTAAGTTAAGTTCTCAGGAGGTGGCCACTCAACTACTGCCTTGATCTTTTTAGGATCCACCTTTACTCCCTCAGCACTGATTATGTGGCCAAGGTACAGTAACTCCTCCATTCCAAATTCACATTTGGATGCTTTTGCAAACAAACTCTCAGATTCCAGAATACTAAGCACTTCCTCCAAGTGCTTGAGACGATCCTCCCAAGTCTTGTTGTAAATCAGTATGTCATCAAAAAAAATCAACACAAATCTCCTTAACTGATTCTGAAAAACACGGTTCATGCAAGACTGAAAAGGTAGCCAGAGCGTTAGTCAACCCAAATGGCATGACTAAGAATTCGAAATGGCCATAGTGACATCTAAAAGCTATCTTCTCCACATCCGATCCTCTCATTCGAATCTGATGGTAACCCAATCTCAAATCGATCTTCGAGAAGAACTTGGCCCCATGTAGCTCATTAATGAGCTCATCTATCCTAGGAATGGGGTCTCTCATTTTTATGGTGCTTTGATTCAAAGCACGATAGTCCACACACATGCGCATGGTACCATCCTTCTTCTTCACAAGAACCATGGCAGATGCAAAGGGGCTCTTGCTTGGCCGAATGAAACCCATCTCCAAGAGTTCTTGAATATTCTTCTCAATCTCATCCTTTTGCCTCTTCGGGTATCGATATGGAGTTGTAATCACCGGTTTAGCTCCTTCCTTGAGCTCTATGATATGTTCTGAACCCCGTTCAGGTGGTGGTCCAGGAGGCAAGTCTGCAAAGACCTTGCTCTTCTTCGTGAGTAGAGACTGAACATCAGGAGGATGGTCTCGTTTAGTCTCAACCGGACTAGCAGGAAGGATCATGCACTCTGCAACCCACTCGACTTGATCGTGACGGATCAGCCTTGCCATTCTTTTGAAAGACACAACCCGAGGGCCCCCATTGGACATTCCTCTTAGAACTATCTTCTTCCCATCAGATTGAAACTTCAGCTCCATAGTCTGCAAATTCAAGGAGATCTCCCCAAGAGAACACAACCATTGAATGCCTAAGACAGCATCGGTATCTCCAATGTGGACTACATAGAAGTCATCCTTGACTTCGTAATTCCCCAATTGCATGGTCAGGTTCGAGATTTTCTTAGTACATGAAATATGGAATCCATCGGCAACCATGACCTTGAAGCCCTCAAACTCCTCTGTTTGCAGCCCCTTCTTTGCTACCACAACTTCATCAATGAAGTTATGTGTTGCTCCAGTGTCGATCAAGGCAACGATTCGCTTCCCTTTTATCATCCCTCGAACCTTGAATGATTCATTTCTTTGGAAGCTTGAAAGCTGAGCCAAAACTCCACCACTTTCCTTCTCATCTCCGGACTCTTTTGGAGCTCTTTCTACCTCACTTTCTTCAAAATCAGATTGCTGGTCAGAAAAATCAGAACTACTTTCACCAGTAGAATAGTACTCAATCTAATTGAATTTAACTCCCTTAGGGCAAACATGATCTTGAGACCATTTTTCCCTACACCGGAAACACAACCCTTTTCTTCTGAGTTCATTCAGGGTTTCAGGATCCAACCTAGTGACATGGGGATTGTGATGTTTGAACTCCTTGTGTTGAGGTCTCAAAGGAGGTCTATGCTTAGGTCTTTTCCCTTTATCCCTTTTCTGGAAGGGGGAATTTGACTGAAATTTTGCCTTAGGAGCAGCCCACTCCATGTTTCTTGCCTTCTTCATGGCCTCCTGCAGGGTTGGTGGATCAAAGGCTTTAATCCAACCTTTGAGTGGTTCTGTCAACCCTTCACTGAAAAGGATCACCAATCTCCTCTCCGTGATTCCAGTCACCATGACTGAGAGTCTCTGAAACTCCGCAATGTAGGCATCAACAGTGCCATACTGTTTCAATTGTGCCAGTTCTCTGAAATGAATTTCAGGATCCTTCTTTTCAAACCTCTCGATGAGCCTAGTAGTGAACTCATCATAAGTTGTGATAGACCGATGACCCAGAGTAACTAGGCCATGGTACCACCATTCATGCGCCACCCCATCAAGGTGTAGCGTAGCGAACTTGATCGCTTCCTCTTTTGCCATAGGTCTGAGAGCTAGATAGTTATCAAGCTTCTGAATCCAAGCTCGGGCTGAACTGGTATCACTCCCGTCAAAGTGTGGAAGTGTCACCTTGTTGACAGCTTGGTACAAGTCTCCTTGATTTGATGGTCTTCTTTGATCATAGTGTCTCCCTTGTCCTTTGTTTTTCCTTTTATGATCCATGAAATCGTTATAGGACATATCCATCTTGATGTCGTCAGGTAGAGAATCATACTCTGCACGACCAAGTCTCAACTGCTCCACGAATGAAGCATTCTCTTCAAGCTCTGGCTGAGTGTTTTCAGGTGCCAAAAAGGTGGGTTTGAATGGCTTGGAAGAAATATAAGTGTTGTTTGACACAGTCCGGGCTGCATGTCCATCATGCTGGTTGGAGGCACTATGCTCTCCTCTATGCCCTGAGTTGTTTTGTGGAGTGGTATTTTGACCCACTTTCCCCATCATGAGAGATACCATGTCCATCAAGGCATCCATCTTTCTTTCAAATCTCTTTCTGGGACTCATAGATCTTTCTCTTCCTTTCCCACTGTCATCTCTATTGTTGGTAACTCTCTCGTTACCCCCAACTGATCTCTCACCCTCTGCCATATCTGATTCCTGAGAAGACTCCCAATGAGCCCTCAAGATCTCTGAAGTTGTCTGACCTTCTAGAGCCTCATAAGGCTGGAACTATTTTCCAACCTTCTTGTCTTCCCTTGCAATGTACCTCTTTTCTCTGTCACTCATAGACAGATTGTTCACAGGATGGCAAGATCTTGGCTCTGATACCACTGAAATATTCCAAGCCAAATTTTTTCATTTGTACAAATTACAAATTACATTCAATGCACCCGTTAAGGTTAGAGGATAAACCAAAATGTGCTGAAGCAACTCTAACCAGAATGTACACCAGGATCCCATTGTGGGCAAGGTGTAGGCATTGGTCAGAGGATCTAAAACAAATTGCTTATGCAGTAACTCTAACCAAGAATGGCGCCGATGATGGCGAGCATATGGTCAGAGGATCTTCTACCCTAAATGCTGAAAGGGAACTCTACACCAAGTATGTGCTACCCAATCCAAAATGGAGTGAGGGGCGACCATATGGCGGAGTGATTACAAAACAATGCTTGAAAAGAAATGCGGAAGCTGGAAATACTCAACACCCAGAATGTGCTTGCTAACCCAGAATGGGAAAGTAGCTACCATAGGGCAGAGGTCAATTAAATACAATATCAAATGCTGAAAGTAAGAAGAGCATTACAATTTGATAAAGCAAGATTTTACTTTGCTGTCAGTACTACTGCTAGCTTACACTATGAAAGATGAAATCTTGCAAACAATATGTATCAGCATATAAATAGAGAGGTACAATATTAATGAATTCCTTTGCTGAGAAGTAAGATTAACGGAAATGGCAATAAACAGATCCAACCTTTTCTCCAGACTTGAATAAATCTTCAATGAAACATTCCCATCGCTTTCAAAGAACTTTCACCACCATCGAATAAAGATATTGCAAATTTCTCCAAACCGATTTAACAGACCTGCACCTTTCAACAAATAACCAGCGACATAGGATTCCTTTGAAATGCTCGGAACTCACTCTTTACTCATTCAAAATGCTTGATATCAATTGCAAAACTCTAATAGAAAGGAGGCGCTCAGACTAAGAACAGAAAACAGACTTAAAAAGCATCTAACACTCAATGCACAATTCCCAAGACAACAAAGGTACGACCCAGCTGGAAAGGGCGATTTTTCTTTTAAAAATCTGATGCTTCACAAATAAATCTACAAATTGGCACACATGGGCACCTTTCCTATATGGAAGGGAATATGCAATACCCATAATGAATTTCTTTGTCTTTTTTGATTTATGAATTAAACATCCAATCTGCTGAAGCTAACATGCAAAAACCAAGAACTTCTAATATGCAAAAATCAGAAACTAAGAACTACAATGCTGATTACAATGCACAAATTTCAAGGAACTCACAAACTAGACTAAAATCACCACTAGTTGTTGTCTTACAAACAAGAAGCGATGCCCGAGCTAGGAGGGCTTCATTCCTCGAAGCAAACCCAGAGCCAAACCGGCAACATAACAGTACTGTAGACCAAAGATGTGAAATGATGCTCAAAGTCTTCCTTTTATAACTTCCTGTTGACTTCACAAAACCCTAAAATCCACTTCAATATCCAAACCCTAATCCTTTCTCCAAGATGGCATCCTTTTCCTTTCAAGCTTAATATTGATATTTTAATTAAATTCAATACCTTGATAAATGCTCCCACATTAAGCTTGCTTTGACTTTGGAAATTAATAAAATAATCTTTAATGAAGGCACCACCCTCAAAAAGCCCACTTTTCAAAACAACATAAAGTCAATAGACTAGGCCAAGGGGTCAACGTTCGAATATAATATTAAAACGTGACCTTTTAATTAAATATATCAACTTAACTCTTCAATCATGCCCTGAAGCCAATAATGACCAAGTCAAAGATCAGGTCTGAGAAGGGGACATTACATCCACGAAGGAAATGCCTTCATTTGGTCAGAGCATATACCATGGCTTGTAGCTCCAAATCATGAGTAGGATAATTAATCTCATGAGACTTGAGCTTATGTGACCCATATGATATCACCCTGCCTTCCAAGATCAAAATTGCTCCTATACCTTCCAAGGAAGCATTGATGCAAACTGTAAAATCCAAACCTGGATCAATAATTGCCAAAATAGGTGCACTAGTGAGACACTCCTTCAGAGTCTGAAAGGCTCTCTCACACTACTTTGTCCAAACAAACCTCTTCCTTTTCCTCTGAAGGGAAGTGATGGGGTGTGCTATCTGTGAAAAACCCTCTTAGAACCTGTGATAATACCTTGATAGACCCATAAAGCTCCTAACCTCTGATACATAAGTGGGTGTTGGTAATTCCATTGTAGCTTGAATCTTTGCTAGATCAACTATGATACCATGACAAGAATTGATGTTCCCAAGTTACTATATCTTTTCCCGAAAGAAGGAACACTTAGCCAGGTTGGCATAAAGCTAATGTCTTCTCAAACACTATAATACATGCCGCAAATGTTCCTCATGCTCCTTTACAATATGAGAATATACCAGTATGTCAGCTAATAATATCACTACAAAATAGTCCAAAAAGGTGCAAAAAACCCCATTCATGAGACTCATGTACATCGCATGAGCATTAGTCAACCCAAATGGTAATATTGTAAACTCATAATGACCATGTAGCAGGTCCTGAGAGTTGTCTTGTGAATGTCTACCTCCAAGATCCTCAGCTCATGATGCCTTGACTTCGCAAATATTATGGCTCCCTTGATTTGATCAAATAAATCATCCATCCATGGGAGTGGGTAATGATTCTTGATCGTTAACTTATTTAGCTAACGATAATCAATACAAAGGTGAAGGGATCTATCTTTATTTTTAACAAAGATCATAGGTGCAACCCATGGGGATACACTAGGATGAATGTGCCCCTTCTCAAGAAGCTCCTCCAACTAAACCTTGAGGTCATTGAGCTCCTAGGTAGTCATCTTGTAAGGCGCCCTTGAAACTGGTTGTGCTATGAGGACCAAGTCACTATGAAAATCTACCTCTCTCTCAAGTAGTAGCCCCGATAGCTCTAAAAGAAAAACATTTGCAAAATATCAATGAGTAGATTGATCATCCAAGGAAACCTCTATCATATCCTCTAAAGTCTCTATTGACTTATCACTAATTGTGATAGAAAAAAACTAACACCCCTTGCACATACACCTCTTAAGTTGCAATGTGAAAATCATACGAAGGGAAACTTATCTCCACACTCCTAAAATCTTTGTTACCGAATCTAGGTCATCTAAGCATTCAATCTTTTTATGATGACAATCTATCTTAGCCTAATGTACATCCATCCAATCCATACCCAACACACTGTCATATGAACCCAAAGGAGTCACCTGAAGGTTAAAAAAAGTGGTCATAGGCCCAATCAATAGTCAACATCATCTAACCACTGTATCCACAGATACCTTAAACCTAGAGGCTATCTATACCTCCCACCCATCCTCTTGCCTAAATGCCACTAGTTTTTTATGCTCCACTAAGGATAGAGAAATAAAATAATTAGATGCACCTAAACCTAATAAGATAGTTGTAGAAACATCATTAACTATACTTGCCACCTTAATGATGGTATCCTGATGATCAGCTTGGTGGTTATCAACTACTGCAAATACTTGGTGGGACTTTCCCACATCACCAACAATATGCTCTAAAGCTACCACATGTTGTCCACTCTTGAAACCTTGTGGGAACTCATGTGCCAAATGCCCTATGGTTCCACAAACAAAGCATGGTCCTTTAATACTATTATCGCTCTAATGGGGCTCTACTAGTTTGAGAAATGGTCGGCCTGCTCGATCCACTAAATCCTCTTCAATGGGTTGGTTGTCCTTTGGGAGGGGCTAAAATTTGTACCTGGGATCTATGATCCCTACAAGACCCATGTCCCTACCATGGTCTTCTTTGAGAGCCCTATTATTGTTGCCTAGGTCTTTGCCCCTAAATTGCGACTGTGGCCTAGGTGGCCTACACCCCATTAGAGGGATGTTGAGGTCTGCCAAAAGGTTGATCTTGAGGGCCTTAACTACGGTTCCTAAATTGCTCCCTAGCTTCCTATGATTTCCCATGAATTTCTTTTGGAATTTAAGCCTTCTCAACTGCTCCTTGCAAACTCTCAAGCTTTGCCATATGAATTGGGCTTGATAAACTCTCAAGCTCTGCCATATGAATTGGGCTTGATATATTGGATTTGAGACCTCTAACAAAACAGTTGACAAGAAATTTATCATCCTAATAATAATCCACATACTACAAAAGCTCCAAAAAATTACTCTCATATTGGGCGACTATGAGACCTCTTTGTTGCAGGTCATGGAACTCATCAATGCATCACTGACAAAAATGCTAAAAAATGTATCTCTCCTTGAACCTCTCCATTAAAGTAGTCGATATAAGAGTATCCAAAGATAAACTATGCTTCCTCTCCTCATGATGCCACTAGGTGGAAGCAGTGTCCCTCAACAAATAAACTATCAACCGCACCTTCAAAAAAAAATTGTAAGTATGAAAGGAAAAACATCTTTCCAAACTTAAGAGCCATGTTTTTGCTTCCACTCCACTCTTGGTCCCTGAAAAGTGAGGCGGGTTAAGTCACATTAATTTCATAACTATGTCACTAGGGTCCTTATGTCCATGAACTGGTTGCACTATTGGGTCTGGATGTGGTGGTGAAGGTAGGTGTAATGACTCCTCAATACCCTCCTCATGTTATCCTCGTGCCACTTGAGGCAAACTCCTACTACGCTCATGATAAATTGAGGCATGTACCCCATGGGATGGTAGTGTCTAATTTTCCCATTGATTTTCTTCCTACTGCCCCCATTGTTGTTCATCTTATTGATCCCCCTGATGGGCTCCCACTGTTGGAGGTAACCTCTACTTGATGATTCCAACAAGATTTTCAATGTCTATAGTATTTGTGGCGCAAGTTCAAATCGACCTTGCTTCTGATTTTGCTCCACTTTTTGTGGCCCATCTTGATTCAGTTGACCACCCCATCCATCAAAATTCCTGCCCCCGTGAACTCCTCTCCTAATGCGAGGTACCATCTATGCAGAGATAATAATGAAATAAATTAATAAAAGAGTTTATTATTCAATATAATAGTTAAGCTTCTAAGGTAAGACCCGCAGGGACAAGTGTTAGAAAACTTGACTCTTATACCTCATGTCATGCCCCACCTTTCACGAGGTTAAATCATGAGACAACTTGAACTCACCTACACTTTTTTTTTATTAAAACATAACAAATCTTCACAACCAATCAATCTTCAAATATAATTTTTTCTCTCATCTTTTATAATTAATCATCCTCGAGGGTATTAATAACATGGCCAACATGTTGTGACCGAAATACCGTAAATAATATTAATTTAATGACACTATATTTGCCTTATTAATTAATTTGGAATTGGATTAATCCAATTGAATCAAATCCTGAAGGAGTCCAACCAAGGTAATTATAAGCCCCCCTCTAAGGTTAATATACCATCGTTAATTCGCAATACTGTTTTGATTATTTCCCATAACCAAAATAGCCTAAGGTTTAAGGTTTAATAAATCAGCTTGTTCAATAATATTTTTTAAAAGTAATTTCCTTTCATTTACTCACAATTTAACTTTTCAAATTTCCCATTAAATAGAGTTCATTTAAATCAAATAGTATGTTTACCTTTTTAAGTTATTTTTAAATCACTAAGTGATAAGTACCTACTATCATTGTCCCCCACCATGGTGCTAATTTGAATTAACAAGCCTAATCAAAATTAAAATAATCAATCCCATTTCACAAGGAATGTGCACCAAATCTCAACCATTGGATGGAATTACTTATGACCCTTGGATCTTAGGGTTTCCAAAAACCCTAAAATCTAGAGAAGATGACAAGATAAAGAAAAGTTCAAACCCTACCATTTCATTTTGACTCATTTTCTCTCAAACTATTGTGGCAGCCATTTTTCCAAGGATCTCAACAGAACTTGGAGAATTCATGGCTTAAAGGAGATTAATCTGGTTTGCCTCTTCTTCTTACTGTTTATGGAGGGTTATTTATGTGAATTTATTCTTATTTAACATGTTTTTCTTGAGGAAAATTTTCTATTTGTTGCAAGTATAACTCTGGTGTGTTTGGGAAGCCAGTGAAGGGTTTGCAAGGCTTCATTTCATTATGTTACCATAGTTTTTTGTTTTGTTTTGTTTTAACACATTTAAATATATATATATATATATATATATTTAAAGGGTGTGAGCCGCAGACTCCTCAAGGTAGCTGCGACCCCCTTATGGGGTGTTGCAGGCCTCCCTAGGGGCTGAAACCCCCATATGGGATGCTATAGCTACCCCTTGGGGGTTGTGACCCTCCCATATAGAGTGTCACAACTACCCAATGGGGGATGCAACCCCCCCATGGGGTGTCACAGCTGCCCATGGGGCTACGAGACCTTCATGGGAAAAGGAAATGACACTTGTCACCTCAAGTTCCCATCCATCTCAAGGTGGGGAAGATGGAGAAGATGCCACCTCTCTTTTTTTTTTCCATATTCCACCTTTCTCCCAACCTTTTCCTACTATAAGTGTCCTCTTATTCACCCAAATAATAAGATATGATCCTCTCCCACCTCTCGGAAGAGAGGGAAGTTTGGGATAGAATCTTATCCATCCCAACAACCTCAAATCCATAGGTGACCAAAAATCATAAATATAAATGACCCAAAACTCATAAAAATTAAATGACAGTCCCCTCAAAACACTCACAACCCCTAGCCTAATGATCTAGGAGCCTTACTTCATTACAAAATGGTGACTTGGTGTTGAAGAAAGGCTCCTAAGTGGGTGCACAAATATCACAACAACTCACATCCATCACAACCAAACCACATTTCACATTTACAAAAGAAAACACGTTCACAAATTATTACACATTAGTCCTAACCCTTCCACATAAGTTAGAACTAGCTTAACTGGGATAATCACATTGGGGGTTACATTGTGTCCCCAAATGCCCATCGACATTTCCTGCATACTCAAAATAATGTGTCAGTACAACATGATAAATCTATACACATATATCTAAATCATATGCATGAATTATAATAAAAGCATAACATCACATATAATTAAACTTCTCAATATCATCAAGTCCAAGTATTCATCTCAAGAGTAATGGTAGAGAACAAATTAAATTTAAAACATAACACAATACAACTATATCTCGAACAACTCACATGCCACATAGGTCCATCATAATATCGATAACATGAATCAACATAACACAACATCATTGTCAAATACTATAACTATGGTGTAACTGAGGAAAGGTGCCTAAACACATCAAGAATTCTCATGGAGACTATAACAAAAACTTACCCTCTAGTTTTCAGTGTATATAAATAAGTGATCATTAAATCTATGCTAGAGTATATTTTAGGAAGTCCTCATCCTATGATGGACATTAATGTAGGATTCCTAGAGGAATTTCTCATTTTTCAATAAATAAGAAAAGATAATAAGTAAAGAAGTAGAAAAATATGAAGGATAATAAAAATGGAATCATTAGAATAGGTGACACTAATACTCTCTAACTAATGAAGATAAACTAGCACAAATATAGAATGTAGAGTTGAGGTTCAATTATAGAATGTAGAGTTGAGGTTCAATTATAGAGTAGACAATATTTAACACGAGCAAAGAAGGGCCAATGAGAAAATAAGGAAATAAAGGTTATTGGAAATTTAAAAGTCCTACATAATCCTACGAGACAAAAAATGAGAAAGGAAAAGATAATGGAACAACCAAACTATGTAATGATATAAATAAGTGTGAAATAACTAATTAAACATTTACAGGATATATCACATAAGAGGAATAAGATAAAGAAAATAAACATGAGACATTATAGATAAAGGAGGAGCATAAATGGAAAAATATAATGGTAAAATATTCACCAACTTCCTCACCAAAAAATATCACGGAGAAAATCAAATAAATTCTAGTATAACAAAATTAATGGTAGTTTATGGTGAGTTTGTGATAAAATTTTGATTTAGGGACTTCATGAGGTCATAAATTTTGACTCGATTGTCTAATTGGGCTGAAATTTTACGAGGAGGTGTATCGTGAGGAGTTGTTTGGATTGCCGACTAAACCTAGTTCAACTATGTTACAAGCTAAGGTTGTCGTTGCACCAAAAGATTGACCTATCAATGCCCGATACAACCACTAGACTTATAGAATCCACAGGAAGTTGTTAAACCATGTTGTGAATCTCTGGGAGGGATGCTGGCCCACTGCCAACAATCCCCTTCCTAGTGTCACTCGCCGCGGCCTGCATGATTTGAACCTGTTACCAAGCTCTGATACCACTTGTTACAAGCCAGGGTTGTCGTTCCACCAAAAGATCAACCTGTCAATGCCCGATACAACCACTAGACTTATAGAATCCACAGGAGGTTGTTAAACCATGTCGCGAATCTTTGAGAGGGACGCTGGTCCACTGGCAACAAGCTAGACCTCAACTTGATCAAATTTTCAGGGTTGAATTCCTTCATATAGGGCTTTAAAAAGAGCATTACCTAATTTTTCTAAGATTTTAGAAAGATGATTTTCAGTTATTTTTGAGCTCATGGTTTTCATTAGTTTAGAAAGTTGGCAATTTGTGTCAAAATTATTATTTTTATATATTTAGAAGTTTTCATGATTTTTTTTGATAAATTTGAAAATGACCAAAAATGGCAAATTTTGGAATGTTGTTGAGATGGGATTATTTTTCATTGTAATGGTAGAATAGTTGGGGAATAATGGAGAAGAATTAATCTAATTTGTGCAGTTTCTTTTATGTCCCTTTTAATTCTATTTAATAGTGAATGCTTAGTAGAAAGTTGGTTACATCAAAAAAATTTCACACCATCCACTTCAAGTCCATAGATAGGTATTACAAACATCTCTCCCACATAGACATTTTAGATATGAGATATTTTATAGACCATGACAAGAAGAGCTTGCTAAAACAATAGGTAGATACCATAGAGCCCTTAGAAGAATCATCATGTGTGATACAATTAAGACAATCAATAATTATTAGGGGCACTTCTCTTCCCTTGAATAAAAAACTAAGGGAACTTATATGTAGGATAATAAAAAAAATCTCAAAAATACAAATTAAGGAGAGGAGACATTAGAAAATAACTATTGGTAGAGCAAGGACATAAACAACTAGAGGAAATAAGGAATAAGTGCTCTAACACACAAACCTAACTAGAGATGGAGGTGAAGAGCATGTAAGAGATTCAAAATAATGTTAATACATTGTGCCAATTATTATGATGTTGTCTTGCATCAACAAAAGCACTATGAATACAATTGGTCAATATCAAACATTAAACAATGTAGGCCTCCACAACCTATGATGCAATGAAGGACCTAGATGACAACTAAAGGATGCACATAGAGAATTTTCACAATCAATACTAAAAGATGTATGATAAAAGATAAAGCCTAATTATTTAAGTAGAATTGGTTAATATAGGTTCTTAACCTATGCCTCACACATCTAGTAGAAGAAAAATAGTTTATAGATTCTGATGCTCTGCAAAATGGACAAGTGTTAGATTAAAGCCTGTGGCCGTATAACACACAAAAACATAAGAAACCGTTAATGTTAATCAACCAAAAGCTATTCTAAGCAGGCATATCAAAAGAGACACTAAAAACATGATAAGATATTTAACTATGGAAGCAAATACAACAAGGCATCTCCAAATGCCTTCTACCATTCCCTTAGCTCCTTCTCCCTTGTTCCTCTCCTCTCCAAGTTCCAAATTAGTGTAGCTCTCAGCAGCTTTTTGCACTATGGATGCTTATGGAGGTTCAAGATTGAAATGTTTTAACTATGCTATGTAAGTGTAAAACAAACTAATTAGATATATTATGAAATGAACTAAGATTTATTTTAGTCCAAAATGACAATATATGTGATTTATGCTAAATGCTCTCTCTAAAATTCACTATAGATTAAATGCATACAAGTTTTCAGAATTATGACTATGAATGCTAAATGCTTGAGGATTTGAAAATGAGGAATGAGAGCTCTATTTAAAGTGAAAATAGAGCAATGGATGGTTGAGATTGAGTAATCTCAACAAGGTCAGGATTGAATGATATCAAATCCATGTGATGGCTTTCAACCCAATCCCAAGATGACAAGTGTCAACATGAGAGGGGTTGAGAGGAGAGGGAATAAACATTAAATGCTTGACATGACCTGAGAGTTAACTTAGGAGTTAAGGTCAAGGTTGGGTTGAGTGAATAAATTCTTTATTCAAAGAACAAAGCTTGTATCCAATGGATAAACTCTTGTGCAAAGGTAAAAGGGATAACCATGGTCAAAGCAATAAATGCTTGAGGAGACACATGAGTCACATGAGGGTTGAGTTAGGGGTTAACCATAAATGGTCATGTAAGAGCCATTAATGGTTTGGAAAACTTTGGAGGTTAAATTGTTGAACACACAAAGCATTAAACGCTTTTCAAAGACTTTTTAAGTCTTTGAGAAGTGACTCCAAGTTGCTTAGGAATGTGACAATAATTAGGGGATGGATTAGGTTAATTGATTAGGATTAGATAGGTTCTAGAAGAATTTAGGAAGGGCAAGTGGGAGATGTAGGAAAATGCAAGTGGGGTAGAATAAATGATTTAAATAAATGTTTTATTTAATTTATTTAAAAGAGAAAAGAGGATTAAATTGAATAAATAGAATTTATTCATTTAATTCATTGGGAATTTTGGTTTAATGAATGAATTAAAATAAATTGAGTAATTTATTTAATTAAGAGGAGAATGATTTGAAGATGAATTAATTAAATATTTAATTTAATTAACTAATGGCTAGTGGATTTTTAATCAAATAAATACGAAATATTTATTTAATTAAAATGGACAGATTTATGTGACTACAGATTCCATTGAAATCCTAGATTTTATCACTAATAGAAAAATAACATTAGACATTTAAATTAATGGCTACTTTCATCAATTAAAATAAGCCATTATATAGAGGGAAAATACCTATACACAATTGAGGGGAATATACAAGCATAAATTTCATTGAGAAGGTGAAAGTTTAAAAATTTGAGAAACATAATAATTTTTTTAAGGAAAGATACTATTTTAAAATAGTATGATAATTTCACCATGTCTTGAGGACAAGGCATTAGTTTAGTTATAGAATAATGTAGAAATATATAGTTGCATCACTCCCATTAGATTAAAAAGTTGAAAAGGCGGCCTAATCAAGTCTAATAGTGAAAATTGGGAAGGGCACTGAAGTATAATGGCACAAAGGAACACAAGTTGAGTATTATTAGAATTGATAAATATATCACAATATAAATGGGTCTCCTAGAACCAACCTATTTTGTGTGTGTGTGTAGAGAGAGAGAGAGGAACACAACTTGAGTATGATTTTTTTATTATCTGTAATTATAGTATTATATTGATTTCAAAAAAAGATTGACATTTTATGCATCATGCCCTCATCTATGCTCGGGCTAGTTCATATTAACCCCTTACATACAAAAATAAAAAATATAAATAGTCTCCTTCCCCAATTACATCTTTTGCATATCTACAAGCAAAAAATCTCAAAAAACCTAGTGGTATATTCCACCAAATCCTATCCTTCCTCCACCACTGCCTTGCCTTTGTCTTTCTCTGCCACCATCATCACCGCATTCTGGTTCACAATCTTTGGATCAACACTGCCACCAGATGACTCCCCCTGCAACAAAACCTGAACCGTCCTTGACCTCTTCTTTCCTGCAGGTTGCCCATGTTTTGGCCTTGGAGGAGATTTTGTTGCCTTCAAAGTTTGATAATTTTCATAAGGCCCCCACTTGGCTTGCTCCAGACCGTTCTCCCAAGCCATCACCGAGGCAATGTATTGTTTCACTCCCTGCATCTTGATTGGGTTGATTCTCTCCTCAACTCCTTGTTACAGTTCACACTCCATAAGAGGAATGGCCTAAGAGGGGGGGAAATTCACTCACATGTAGCCATGCCCCTTTAGATAATACAAACCCCTCCTTATCATGCACCATATCCAATAGACTATCCATTCCTTCTAGCCACTCCTTCCTCACACTTTTGTGCATTATCTCCATCACTGAGTTTCTAGTCTCCAATTTCAGGCACCATGCCATGAACATTGAAGCAATATCCGGATTGGAGCGGTACCTAAATTCACCCCTCAGGTACTCCTCCCCTAGCACAATATTACTCTTGTGATGAATGTTCTCTCCTCAAAAATGAAAATGTTGGCCAATCTGTCATCAGTGATGTGCCCCCAAACTGCCACCTATTGTTTACTAGTTTGCAACGAAGAAGTTTGCTTCCATTTATCCAACTCTTCTCACTCACTTCGCCTTTGGCTTCATTGAGGCACTAAGGAATGGACATTTTAGGTCACGTCTTGTGGTTTATAATGCATCTTCATCTTCCCTGTGTCTTAAATGCCCTGTCCAACTTGACAAAACCTCATAAATACTAGCAACATACTAAAACTTATGGATTCTCTCCTAGATGGAATTTTTTAGATTTACAAGCTAGTTTGATCTCTTGTGATATCTACTAGGATCATCCACTGCTATCAGCCTCCATTCTTCTTTATTGTTGGTACAAAGCTCATCATTCCACATTCTTTCACCTCACTCATGTCCACCAATCATATGTACTTCCTTTGGCTCCCTCGAAGAGCACAATTCATTCCTTCATACCTTGCCTTGTTGTCCTTAATGATTTGGTAATCTCCCCTTAGCTTAGCATTAATTTGTTGTCGTCATCCTTGCCTCATCCCACTTAATCTCTCCTTGTTGATAATCCACTGCTTCCTTTGCTTGGGTATCAACCTCTTGATTTCCCTCTCTCAACATATGGGATATTTTGAATTTTGGAAATTCTCTTAAGAGTTTGGAAATGATCTGAATAATCTTGTCAATTTTCTAATGGACAACCTCCCCTTTTGAAATCGCTTGTGTGATGATTTTTGAATCACCTTCCAACTGCAAATTCCTCACCCTGAGCCTTTTTTCCATCTGAACTGCCATCAGGGCAACATTAGCTTCTGCTAATTTATTAGTTGTTACTCCTAGTCCCTGTCCACACTTTGTCAGGATAGTGCCTTCATGATTTTCCCGGATTACCCCTAGTTGCTCCATCAAAATTCACCTTAATCCAGTCCTTGTCTTGGGGTTTCCATTTAATGTTATTTCTCTGATTTTCTTTAGGATCAACCTTGGGTAGCCCATTTACAGGCCCACAACATGAGTATTATTACCACTAATAAATATATGACAATAAAAATGTGCCTCCTACAACCAAGCTATGCTAGAATTTAAAGGTCATAAAAAGGAATATGGACACTTACCTACACACATACCACATGTATGAGATAAAGGGAGAGAGAACAAGGAAGAACATGAATATAAAAAAAGGAGTAAGGATATGAATATATGAGTGGATAAGAGATACATAAGAGAATGAGGTAGATAATATAGATTATGTATAAAAAGAATATAAGAATGAGTTGAGCATGAACTAAAATATTGATGGTAATTTATCACAGATATATATAATGAGGATATGATGGCTTATTTTTGTGATACACAAATGTGATAAATGATTATGTATATATATTTTTAATTTATTTACATGGTATTCTTTTGCACTTCATAATTTAATATATCACATTGGTTCTAGTTTTCTTATTCTATTTATACTAAGATACAATCTACAAATTTGAAAGAATTTTCATAAACCTTTGGTCTACATCTCTTCTTTAATAATAATAATAATAATAATAATAATAATAATAATAAGAATAATAATAATAATAATAATAATAATAATAACAACAACAACAACAACAACAACAACAACAACAACAACAACAACAACAACAACATGAAATGTGTACTATTTTTTTAGCTAAAATATGATTTCAAATGCCAAAACTAAAAATTATAATGAAAAAGTAATACAAGTTTACATTATTTCAATTAAAGTAATAAAAATGAATAAGGATACATATGCACATTTTTCACATTAAAGAGAATATTAATCTTAATAGGTTGAATAGACATATTAAGATATAAGTTATAGCAATACAAAAGAACATATAATTAAATTAATCTTATGAATGACACTATGATTAGTATTTGAAATAAATTTGATACAAACTTCTTTCAAGTTTAATAAGCTTAATGAAAAAATAGTAAGCTTGTGTAAACAAATAATAAAAGGCTTTTTTCTTTTTATATTAAGGATAGTTCAAAGAAGCTCAATACATCAAAGCATATATATTTCATCTCTTTGTTCAGCAAAAGGACTAATCACCAAACTATATCTGGACTAACACTAGAAGCTAATACTATGATAATAACATATATTAATCTTCATACATTGCTTCACATCAGAAAATTTGGTATCAAGTTTTATAGACATAACATCATAGGTAGAAGAGGAACAAGCTTTGAATAAGATGTCATGGGTTCCATGACCCAATGATTTTGTTGCTACATTCTCTTTGATTTGTGTCAAAGGCTCCAAGAGGAGGGTCAATAGCTTGAGGAACTTCTGTCGCTGCCTCCCAGCTAGGTGCATCAGGTCCATGAGAGCCCATACTCTTTTCATTTTCTTTATCAATGTTGATTCCTTTGTCTTTGACTAGTTGTTTAAGCATCTCCCTCTCTTTTAGATCAAGCATTTTGTTGTATGTGTTGAAGTAATGATCTGATTAGATGTCAACTTTATATATGATAAGGGCACCTTCCTATAGTAGAATCATAAATCTTCTTTTGGGAATATCAAGTATGATAGATACCTATGACATGATAAAATAGTGGGTGAGTTTTTTTATTAAACTCAGTAAGTACCCTCTTCCTCCCTTGGAACACTTCATCATTTCTTTGTTTCCAAAGGAACCAAAGGACCTTAGCTGTAAAAACAAACCAAAACTTGTTAAGTTTAGCATCAAACACATCAATATAACCAGCAAGGACTTCAATCCAAGTAAAGCCAGGACGAGAATTCCAAGAAATAGGAGATCCACAGTACAGTGACCAAACAATACAAGAAAACTTGCAATTAAAGAAGAGATGATCTATAGTTTTAGGGACAAGACACAAAGGACAATAGAGAGGTGCAATACCCACTTTGGATAAAATTGGACCTACATCAAATTTTTTGAGCAATACAAGCCACCTAAAGAAGGTCTTTTTATGTTCAGAGGGCTAGTGTCAAAACAAGTCTAGAATGGATTTCCATTTGTAGTCCGACCACTCAAGGACCCCACAATTGATTTATGCATTTAATAATTAATGAATCATATTTAAGCATGTTGTAAATCTGACTAGCAGAGGCTTCCATTAGAGAAGAACCATCTTGCCATTTTATCTGTTTGACAAACTCATCACTGTGAACCATTCTACCTGGAAAGAAAGTGCCAACAACCTTGAAAATTAAGGCATGTGTTTTTTTTCTGAGGGGGGGGGGATGCCAAATTTATTTTTAATCTCCTCCTAAGTTCCTAGCCTATTGTCAATCAAAATTACCTGTATATGAGAGATACCCCTTTCATTCCACTGTTTAGCAATGCAGCTCTGAGTAAGTGCCAGTGGTTTGTTATTAAGAAAAATGCCCCACCATATAGATCCATCAACAACAAAAAATAGGGGAGGGCCACCCACAACACCTTTGAAACATAATAACCTTCTAGCCTGAGTCCATGCCTTCCAGAGAGGCAAATATAGTGGATCCAAATATTTTCAAATCAAAGTCACCCATAATGATATCACAAAGAGAGAGGTTTTTCCAGCTTTTCCCCTTTTTAATAGAGGATCTCATAATGTTATTTCTGATGAGAACTTTCCAAGGCTCATTGCCATTCAGGGATTTGAAGATCCATTTAGAAGCCAGAGCTATACCATGTGTTTTCAAATCTCTCAAACCCAATCCACCCAAATTCATAGGCATACAGTACCACTCCCACTTGACAAAGTGTCTTTTTTTTTGCCCATTCCATCAGACCATAAAAAGTCACATATAATTCTATCCAGCTTATCAATTTGGTAACTAGCAAACAACCAAGATGAAGAGTAATAAATAGTGTGTAAATCCAAGACTTTTTGAACAATATGAACTCTGCCTGCTAGGGAGAGCATATGTGTCTGCCATTTCTGATGCTTTTTTTCCACCTTGGAATATACCCAATCCCACATGTCTTTAAGAGAGGGGGATACTGAAAAAGGGATACAAAGATATCTAGCAATAGAGGAGGGACCAACCCATAACAAACCTTTTCTACCAATCCATTAGGGAGTATCATCTTTCCATCCAAGAACACCAAACTTATGGGGGGAAACCTTGGCTCTAGATGCAAGGCAAAAAAATTGCAATCTATCTAATACATTATCAAAGTTACCTTCTGCAAGTTCCACAAAGAGAGCAGTATCATCAACAAATTGGGTATTAATAAGTACATCTTGGTTTGAAAGAGAGATACCTTTAATAGGTGGACCCAATATAGGGGTTTTGAGAATGTAGTAAAGAGCATCAACTGCAATCACAAAGAGGGCAGGGGCAATAGGGAAGCCTTGACTAATGGACCTGTGAAGTGTTGGCATTTTGGAGGAATTGATTATGTGTTGCATTGATGTTTTTTCATTGATGGCAACACCGACTATTTTGGTTGTTTACTGGTTTCTGGTTGGTTCCAGTAGAGTGGTTGGTTTATGATATTGATTCGGTATAATCCGGTATGCTTTAGTTTCTGGAATTGATTTGTATCTGTCATTCATGTTATTCAAATATGTATCACAATTAGTTGGTTCGGGATTTGATGACTTAGGAGCTATCATTTGTTCTAGTAAGCCTTTTGGTCAGTAGTAAGGGTTTTACCGACAGAGCTTTGTTGAAGATTTTTTGGTGTACGTGATGTTGGTGCGACTTCTAGATGGCTTTCAGGATGATGTTGGTTATCTTGTTCATGTTCTAGTTCATTGGTGGTGTTGGATTTGGTTTATGTCGACCTATTTTGGGTCCAGTGTTATCTAAGTTATGGACCAGTTTATGTAACGTGTTGGAGGATGTTCCTGATGCGTTACTGACGGGATTTTAATGGTTTTCATTGTTTTTGGCCTAAGGTGACTTGATTGATCTTTGGGTTGCAGGTTTATGTTATGATGTAAGATCTCTTTGTCGAACACAGGTCAAGGTTATGGGATTATCTATGTGCGAATAATGTTGTAATCATATGCAGAAGGTTTGGTCGAACATATGTGATCAAATTGGGTTTGTGGAAGAGGTTTAAGCCCTCTGGTACTGAGCTTAACTAGAACTGTACTCAAGCATAGGAGATGCTATACTTGCAGTTCAATCTTCATTTTGGATTGTAGTTTGGATTTATTTTGTAGTCAATGAGGCTCCTTTTTGTGATGAGCAGTGCGCTCTAGGCTGTTGGCCTTCCTGCATGTGTAGGCCCCTCATATTGTAATCACATACTTACTGCAGAAGTATTATCTGACTATGGGTAGACTTCCTACCGTGGTTTTCTCCTTTATCGGATTTTCCACATACATATCTTGGTGTCATGTGTTATGGATGAATGGTAACTGTTCTGTGATTTATGTTTATGTTTAATTGCTATATTAGTTATTCCAGTATTGGGTTTATGCATTCCGGTATTGATTTTATGTGTTCTAGTAATAAGGATTCGAATGCTTAAATTTTTGTAATCCGGTGACAACTGATTCACCCCCCCCACTCTCAGTTGTCCTCTGATTATTTGAGATGTCTAATAGGAGGATGGGATCAGAAAGTTCCCCATTTATGTCAATGATATTTGATGAGTCTTTAAAGAGAATTTCATTCCATTTATAGAAGGATGGTAGGAAGCCAGAGGCCTTTAGCATGCCAATAACAAAAGGCCATTCAATTCTATCGTATGCTTTTTCAAAATCCAGTAATACCATAGCAGCATTCTGCCCATCATCCTTAGCTTAATGAAGAGCTTCACAGCTAGTAATTAAGTTTTCAAGAATATATCTGCCTTTGATAAAACCGGTTTGTGTGACAAAGATGATATGCTTTAGAAGTCCAACAATCCCCCTGGCCAGAAGCTTGGCTAGAATCTTATAAGATAGATTGAGGAGAGTAATAGGTCTCTAGTTTTTCACTTGTGTTTTATCCCCACTTTTAGGAATCAGTTTAATCATACCTCTATTAATGAACTCTCTTAGAGAGCCTTTCTCAAAAGCCTCATTATAAAACTCAAGGAGTTCCAAACTGATTCACTCAATATTTTGTTTGTAAAATTTGGCAGGCAATCCATCTAGGCCCGATGATTTACTGTTAGCCAAAGCTCAAATAGAGTCCTCAATTTCTTCCATAGTGATGTTATGTTCTAGTATCTTTGCATCAGATCTAGAAACCTTTCTAGGGATTAGCTCTAAGCATTTATTTAAGGCTTCTTGATTATTATTTCCATGTTCAGTGGAGAAGAGATTCTTATAGAAATTGAAGAATGCAGTTTTTATATCACCTGCCTCTCTAGTCAGTCCCTTATCACGTTGAATTTCTTCTACCAGTTCTCTTTTTTGTTTAGCTCTAATCAGGTTAATGAAATAACTAGTGCCTTTATCTCCTTCATTCAGCCAATTCATTTTGGCTCTGATCTTTTGACCTTGAAACCTATAGTTATGAACTTTTCCTAATTCCATTTTTGTGATATTTAATTCATCTTGAAGAGTCTTATCATTGCCCTTATCTTGTAACTTCTTTTCAACCGAGTTCAGATTAGTTTGAAAAATAGTCTCAATTTTATTTCTATCTTTAGCTCTTTTTTCACCAATCAGTTGGAACATCTTCATCCAAACAGAAGTGAGAGATACCCATTGGCTTCTCGCGTCATGGCCTTTATTGCAATATTTGTAAATGCAGGTGGCCATCTTGATGGCATTAAGGAAGTCCTGGTCCTACAGCAGGGTGACATTGAGTTTATAAGAGTTATGGGCCTTAGGTCTGCCTATGTAGAGGTGGGAAGATTTCAATATGGACAGATGTAAAGATAAGGGAGTGATTTGAAATGGAGGCAGGAGAAAATTTAACAGGAGAAAGGTTATCACAAGAGGGAAAAGAGAAGAGGGCAGAGTTAACATATACTCTGTCAAGTCTACAATAAACTCTTTGTTTACCCGACTAATTATTGCACCATGTGAACCAGATATCAGAATATAGGTCTTTCTTTCTTTCAATAGGATCCATTAAATTAAGCCTTATTTTGAACTTGGCCCAAAATAAATGTTCATTACCCTTCCAAACATTTTTTATACCACCACATTTGTCTTCTCCATACTCAATCATATTGAAATCTCCAAAAATCATCCAATGTGCATTAGGAAGAGACATGGCTAACCAGTCCCATAGGGCAGCTCTGTCCCTATAGTTATTTGAGACATATATATTACAAACTCCTATGATTTTATCTTTCCATTTAAATGTGACCCAAATAGATCTGTTGCATGGGGAGATCCCATTATTCTCAATCATTTATGCTCATTCGGGGCCAACTAGTATGGAAATTCCCCCTTTGCCTCTATCATGTTTAGACACAAAATAAGTGGCTTGATCCCAGATGAATTTCATGACCGTGCAGGCATGGTATTCGGTCTGTAATGCCCACCAAAATACCCTAGAGAAATAAACCAAAATCTACTAACAAAAAGAGTTTTTTTCTTTTTCTTTTAAGATAACCTTT
This sequence comes from Cryptomeria japonica, assembly GCF_030272615.1. Lineage (NCBI taxonomy): Eukaryota > Viridiplantae > Streptophyta > Pinopsida > Cupressales > Cupressaceae > Cryptomeria > Cryptomeria japonica. The sequence continues at coordinate 598,412,132 of NC_081408.1, read as the reverse complement.
ACAACTATGCCATTACTAGCATTTATTAATGCAACTTTACTACCATTATTCATCAATGCATCATTAACTATATACATGAATACATAAATCAACAAGAACATAACCATAGAATCATATTATGCAATTGGAATAACCATTTGACCATTAACATAACTCTATATAAACTCATACAATGCAAATCCATTCCCTAGGGTATCTCAACGTCACTACTTGACAAAATCTTAACACATCACATATTCATCTTAGAACATCATATTCTATTATCCATCTATTCATTTACTTTCCATACAAATATGATAAATCCTTAACACATATGCATAACTTAGTCACATAACATACTCTTTAGATTCTTTTGGAAACTACCAAATCAAATACTCCTAATATCCATTTTTTCATTCATCATAAAAGAATCAAAGATTACATAACCATTCTATTCAATAAGACTAGATTATCCTTTAAGTTCCATTACATATCTCTAAGATAACTAGCTCATTTACCTAAGCAACATAATCCATTTCATCTAGATAATTTTCATTCCTTAAACAAGAATTATAGTTCAACAACCACTATTCTTCCATCTTAATTTCCATAAAATTGTACATACAATTCCATATTACAATTTTAATACAATACAAATGTATAAATACTAGCTCTACTTTTTCCACATAGAACTCATAATCTAACATTACATAATGAATACCCAATACATCAATGGATGTACAATGAGAATTCCTCATAAACTACTACATTATATTCCCTTTTCAATTACATCAACAAATACATGAAGATACATAACTTAGGGGTAACATAACCTCTTCTACAAATACAAATCATAATGATACAATGTTTTCTATTCCAACTACATAGAAATTATCTCCAAAGAATATCCACATAATTAAGAATCCAAGAATCCAATCCACGCATGCTAACATCCAAGAAGAATAATATCCCAATGGAAGAAGGCATCAAACCACCCGACCATGTGGAACCAAATAGGAACCATCCCTCGTGCTAGGAGATGACATAAGGTTCCAACCCACACTCAAGACCTAAGCTGATACCTAACAACCATAAAATACAACATGACATCACAAGAATCCAACATAAGAATACAACAACCAAATCATATCACATGGGTAAATCAAAGCAACCAAACCTCCTGAGGCATAATCAACAAATCAAGCCATATGGATAATGGACACATGAAGGGAAAGAGTGTCATCACATGCTATCCTCACAAAAGAAGGGACCAATCCTCACCCTGGCAGACATGTGGAACCATCTCAACCTTGGAGCCATTCAAGGGAGATTGGTTTATCGCTCCAATGGTCTTCCAAAGCTCATCTTGAGCGCGCACACTTCTAGGGCTATGAGGTGTAGCCACAAAACCAATTATTGTCTTGTTTAGTGAATTCCTAGATACCCAAACCCACTTATCAATTATTAAGTTTATCACTTGTAATTACAAGAAAACTCTTCATGTGGATCCAACGAGTCTAGACCCCCTCCTAGAGGCCTAATGCTCAAGACCCTAGTCCACACATGCAAGAGCCCACTCTCCCAACCATGGACCATAACCATAGGGTAAAACACAACAAAATACAACACAATAACAACATGAATCTCAACATGGAAAGAATCCAAAAGTCATTACAAAACTGATGCAACTGAATCATAACGATAGCCATCAACATACAACCAAGAGCCACTTAACAAGGATCAAGCCATAAGCTCATAATGCCAAAATGCAATAATAAAGAGAGCCTCAAGAATTTCAAATATACATAAATAGGGGCAATACATGAATCCAATAACATAGAATGATCCTTCACAACGAGGCACAACATAACCTCTCACTGGAGCTACAATTAACCATCCTCAACAGCAAGGAATCACTCAACTTGTTGGAGCAACATATCAAAAACCTCAACGGGAAAGCACAAAACCACTTTTCGGAGCCCAAATGGATTCACACACATCACAAATGAATGGCACAGTGCCCCAAAAATATCAAACATAACAAAACAAGCCTCTAGAATGAAGACCAAATAGAGATATCAACTGAGGGACTCAAAAACCAACCCAGAAATCTACTAACACTACTTTGGTGCTATTGTAGCCCAGAGTAGCACTATTGTTCTCTTTTTTAGTGCTATTGTAATAGGGGACCAACTCACGAAAAAAAGGATGCAAAGAAACTCAAATTTGCCTAGATTCGAGCACTATCCTTACAATGGCATAAATACGACCCAAAAGTCACTAAAAGCCAATACGAAACCAAAACAAATCCTTATTAAGGCCAACAATACAAGAATCCAAGAATTCCAACATATACCAGCAATAACTTGCACATAAAAGATTACAGGCATAGCCACTCTAGATCTATTCAAACCAAATGGACACAAGACAAGGTATGCAACAACAAATAAACCTCACAAAACCAACTGTTACCACAATGCATCAACATACACAAATGCCCTTTTCTGGCAATACAACACACATATTCATAAAATCATATATAAATCTTTTTTCCAAAATATTACTCCCAATTATTGATAATAGAATAATCATTCATTCTCAAATCTCCCCAAACAATCTTATAGTAGTCACGAAGAAAACATCTCTTTTCAAAACCAAAATGCAAGAATGGAAAAAAGATCTCCAACCTGGAAGTAAAGTGATGGTAATGCAATTGTAGAAGAGAAAAAATCCAAACCAACAAGCTCTCCAAAATCCAACCCAACCAAACAATTCTCACTCCAAGCAATTCTAAAATCCAAAAGTCGCAGAAAGATATCCAGAAGCACACCCATAAAAAAGCTCACAAAGACAATAAATAGAATCTCATTCAAAACTACAGAAGAACATCCGTGAATCAAAATATTTCAATAAAATATATTCTATACCGGGGTTCACCCCGCAGCGTGACGGTAAAGTCACGAGCCTCGGAATGGGGAGGTCAATGGCTTGAGTCTCTTGCAGGCCTTCGCGTTGGTGGCAGACGATGGGTGACAAATTGTACTCCCTGCATGAGCTCATGGGCATTGCTGCCAGGTGCCATGACTTAGCCCAGCTGTAGGCCAACGGTGTGATTTGGTGGTCATTGATGCGGAGCGATAAGGAGTTGAGGCGAAGCAATAAGGAGCTGGCTGTGGAGCAATAAGGAGTTGGTTATGGAGAGATAAGGAGAGGGAGATATAAGATGTTTGGAGAGATAAGGAGGGAGGCATAAGGAGTCTTGTGGAGAGATAAGGAGATGTGGAGAGATAAGGAGCGGGAGATATAAGGAGTATTGTGGAGAGATAAGGAGAAGGGAGATATAAGGAGTATTATGGATATGAAGGATCGATATGCTGCATGAGACCCCACTGGTTCATAGCTCCATTCAAAAGCGACTTTATTGTAGGGGCGAGACCCCATATTGTCTTAAGTTAGTGGAATGCTGCAGAGTAGCTGAAATTGTAATACCTGTTATCGATAAAATAAAATAAAAAATTTTATACCAACCCTCCTTCCAAAAATTGAGATAAGAATATAAAATAATATTATAATTTACTTACCCTCAAATCTCAACCAATAAAATAATAAGGTAGGTATAAACATAATATTTAATTACTCAATTAGTAACAAGAGAATGTAATAATAATAATAAACAATAATAATAAATCAAAGCCCAGTAAAATAAATCAAAGGCAAGATAAATAAATGCTCTAATTAAATATATAACCACAAATAATATAAATAAATAAACAAACAATTAAATAATATTATCCTCCCAATCACAACTCCTAAGAGGGCCAATCATAACAAGGGGTAGGTACATGAATAATAACAAATAAATAAAACAACAATGCAATTAAATAAATAAATAATGAAAACAATAAATAATCCAACAATAAATAAATAATCAATAAAGAAGATAAATAAATAAATGTACAGACATACTTAAATACCCATCCAGTAATTAAACAATAAATAAATATATAATAATCCAATAAATCAAAAGCTCAAATAATAAATCAAAACCAATATAAATAAATAATAATTAACCAATAAATAGATGAGCCAAAAATAAATAAATAAATAATTAAATGTACATATACATATAAATGCTCTAGACAATATAATTCAAACTCAATACTACAAATATCCCCCACATACATATAAAATAATCAAATAAAGAATAAATAAATAAATGGATGTACTGATAAGCATACATACTCAACTAATATAATTCCACCAATTAATTATAAACTCCCAGTAAATAAATATGTATAAATATATTGTATTCATACTAACCATTATTTAATAATTTACACCAATGGGCTATATGTAGTAATTGATTAATTAATTTCTACAATTCCAAATTACCAATAGAATATAAATCCATAAAATAAACATTAATGAATAATAATTCTCCAATAATAATAATAATAATAATCACACATTAATATTATATATTAATGTCATCTATTGATTTAATTTAATATTCATAAACTATATAAACCGATTATTTATTAATTAATAAATAATCACAAACTCACAAGGCAACCCGACATAAGGTTGAACAACATACCACATGATGCAGACCAACGACTCAAGCCAAGACACTAATTGACAAGGGTGTCAACTTAAGCCTAGAGTATTAGAGGGAAACACATGCCATCTCTAACAACTTGCCATTGGGATAAAGGCATGCTCAGACCTGTGAGACCAAGTGAGTCGATGTCTGGTACCTGCAATCCTGCATCCACCACTAAATGCAATATAACATATATACAACACATATACATCATAAATGATCAGGCAAGTGATAGAGAATCACAATGTCGTATCGTGCTCGCATTGAGTGGTATGACATCGTCTCTAATCACACAGACACTAGAAGACAATCACAAACACCGTAGCATCGACTCATTCATCTTAACCATATAGTAGGGTTAGCATAATCATAATGTCATCAAAATCCCATAAGCAATATGATCCATCATGAATAATGATCAAATATAGATACATCATCATATCCAATACAATCATGAAATAGGGGTAATACATAACATGATACCATCAAATCATCATAAAGTAGACTAAACTAGATGAATATATTCTTTTGATGTACAAAAAGACAAGATAAATCAGGGAGGGGCACTACACAGTCACTTTGACTTCTTGCAGAAGCACAATATCTTTGTTTTGAATTTTGTTACACCAATCCCTAGCAACATATTTTTTGTTAGGCATTTCTAGTCCTCTGACATTCCAACTTGCAATATTTATCATCATTATTGTTTTGGAGTTGGCTTTTGATTCTTGTAGAGCTTGTTGAAACAATCAGGAAATTCTGAATTCTTTGGTTTATTACCATTACTATTACTATTAGAGTTAGATAGAGAATTCCTATACATGGTCTTTCTCTTCTTTTTCTGGCTTTTACTAACCACTTCAGTAAACTGAGAGTCATCATTATTGATCATAATAGATTCCTTATCATAAGGCACACATTGTTTGTTAACCACCTCCTCATCCATAGAATCCATGAACTTCGGGGGGGGGGGGAAGGCAAATTTGTGTTCCAAAGGTGGATTTTTTGAATATCTGTATTTTTCAGCCCTTTCATTAATGGTTTCTTAAGCTATTTGTTGGGCATTTTTCCTGTTAGGAGTAATCTGCTCGACCATAGGCTTATCTGATTGACAATAGGCTACATAGGAAGAAGGGTTTCCTTGTTTTCCCTTGTGAGTGATAACTTCATATTCATCCTCAAATAGAGGATTCGTAAGGGAGATAAATTTAGTTCCCTCCTTATTGTTCAAATTTTCACGAGTTTCAAAGCTCACAATATTATCTACCTTATTAACATTCCCAACTTTATTTGATTCAAGGTTATTCTGGTTTGCATCATCTTGTAAATTTACACTAGGGTTTGAACCCTTATTAGCTTCCACATTAAATTCCCCCTTCTGCAAATTTTTTAGGGACAAACATTCTCTTCTATTATTCCCATTAAGCTTACAATGAAAACATGCATTCAAGTTACCCAGTAATGTTAATTCCTATGAATATATTTCTTCATCAATAAATGAAATTATTTCTGGTATGATAGTCTCTGGGGCTAGAGCAATCAAAATCCTTGCATTAATATGGGGTAAGGTAACTCTCGAATCCTCAACTTGCAAAATCGAACCAAGCGGTTTAAGGATTTGAGGAATGAACAGCCAAAATTCTGGCTGAAGGTCTTTGAGTTTCACCCAATATGGGGCAGAATGGGTTATAACTTGTTCGAGATTCCCTTTTGGAGACCACAGGAAATCTCGAAAGAGATAATTGCCTACGTTCCAAAAGGATTTCTTTAAAATTCTTTCTTGCATACTATGGTTTTTCAAAAAGACAACAAATAAACCCTTATGAATCATTCAACAAAAAATTACATATATACCCATTTTCTTTCCCCAAACATTTGAGAGTCAATCATCAATTTTTTTTCTAGATGGTAGAGAGTTACAATCCATACAAACAAAAATGATAGCAACATTCCTTAACCTGGATTTCTCATTCCTTATATCCTTTACCATATCCTGGGCCAATAGAACGAGCAAGTGCTCAAAACACTTGATTAATTCTAGGCACCAAATGAAATGTGATCTAAGCTAAAATAAGACAATCTATTTCAAAATCATGATTCTTTAGCATGTCACCTGCATCAAACATCATTAGTAGCTTCAAAGCATGGTCTTCGACAAGCGAGGACAAGCCACATAAAATAGTTTGAAAGATTAGGCCCAAAATTAAAAAAACAAACAAAAACTCACTAGTCGCACTAAAATCATTATACTAACCAACCAAAAACAAACAAACACTAACTAAAACTAACAAACACAAAACACACAAACCAACAAACACTAAGAAAACACTAACCAAACATCAACAAAACAATAAGGAACACACTAACAAACTAACTAACAATCTAAACTAACACCAAACAAACATTAACAAACACTAACATACAAAACAAAATAACAAAACTAACAAACATAAACACTAACAAAGACTAACAAACAATTTAACTTAACATTAACAAAGATTAAGTAAAATACTAACAAAAACTAGTAAGATACTAACAAAAGCAATAACAAAGATGAAACAAAACACTAACAAAGCACTCACAACGCATTAACTAAAAACTAACTAAATACCGATAAAATCACAAAAAACTAAATAACACTAATAATAAAACTAATTAACAAAAAAATTAACTAAACGCTAACAAGAATTTACAAAAGTTAACAAAAATCTAATAAAATAAAATAACAAAATACTAATCTAAACTATCAAACACTAAAAATGTAATTAAAAAAAACAAAATATTAATCTAAACTAACAAACATTACTAAGACCACAAAAATAATTAACAAAATGCCCCATGCATGAACTGAAAATGTAAACCATATCACTCCAAAGAAAATTTATACCATGCAAAATACAACCTATATTGGATATGTGGGAAGCCAAATGTAATTGAACTATAAATGAAGATGAACTGTAAAAGAAAATGTTCTCTTAGACAATTTTTTTGACAGAGACAATTAAAAAATGTAATGCTAGACAAACAAAAATAATGAATCAAGTTAAATGCAGATTTGATCGCGTTGAATGCTTTGCAGACAAGGTATATGGATTGCTTCGTAGAATGAGTGGAATTGGAAATGCCTATGTGGGAAGAGAAACAAGGCACATTTTACTATTTGAAGAAATGTGGTCTCTGCCAAAAATGTGATGGCATAAACAAGATATGCAGGGCATGTTAACTATTTAGAAAAATGCAAACATTGACAAGGCATATCAACTATAATACAAGAACCACAATTTTTTTTGATTAAATGCCTCAAAAGAAAACCGTGGTCTCATGAAATGTTTGATTAAATGCCTCAAAAAACTAGTATCTCAAATGCCATGATTGCTACCTGCACTCAAAATGAATTTGATGAAAAGATTTTAGAAACTGTCAAACAATGCAAGCAAGCAACAAATAGATAATGATATTATTTCTAAATAAAGTCATTCAAATGAATGAATTAAGCATTGAATGAGTGTTTTCCTGCAAATGTAAAAAAAAGCACTTCATCAAACGAAAACTAGATCAACAAAAGGACAAGGGCTGTCCCATGGGGCATATCAAATGTATGACAATGGAAATGGAGATCTAAATTAGAGGATTCATATTTGTTCCAACATCATAATAATGGAGGACCTGCAAAATGAGCATAGGATGAAAACTAAATAACAATTTAAACACACATGCATTCAATGTATTTTAGACTTCATTGTCCTCCTATCTACCAAGATCTTGTGTTTAATAATGAGTGCTCTAAAAAACACAATGCACAAAAAGATATGAAGGATGGAGATTGGAAGATTAATTGCAAATGTGAGAAACATGAATATATATCAAAACATGAAAGCAATCAAAGATGTGAGATAATATGAGAGAATGCAAAAGTATGAGAAAGAAAGAATGTGAGAATGCAAGAGAGATGTGAAAAGATGCCAGGGATATAAATGAGAGGGGAAATGGATTTTATAGATGTTCTCATGGGTGGATCTAAGCTACATGACAAATGTGGGATAAAAGAGCGATGTCGAAATGTAAATATTTGTCCCATATGCATTAAGTGGATGCAATTGATGAAGGTGAAAGAGGATAAATAGGAAGAAGGTGTGACATGAAATGACTTTATTTAAAATAAATATAATGAAATATAAAAATATATATTATTAAATGGATTTAATGGAATGATAGAAAATATGGAATATGTTATTAGAGTAGAGAATAAGGAATGAAATAAGAATATTATTATGGAATGGAAAATAAGGAATTAATAAATAAATAATGGATCCATAGATTGATAGAAATATTAAGATTATTGCATGAGGAATTTTTTACGTGTCTATAATTTGTTCAACCCCACTTTTGAACACCAATCGCCTACCTAAATCACCTCTTCGACTTGCAAGATCTTCTCTCTAGGAAAGGACAAAGATGAAAAATCTTCTACCTCCATCCAAGGGCAAGATCATTCTACAAAAACACCACATAGTCCTTGGCTAGGCTACCCCAAGGTTGTTGGAGATAGGCCTTTGTCTGATTTACCACCAAGATCCTATCAAGGGAGGGATATCCACCCCAAAAATAATCCTAAAACAACACCACCCCTTCTATCATGGATATCCCAAGTTAAGAAATATGTAATTATAGATCTATATGAAAGCATGAAGTTTGATACTATGGACCCTTTAGGTGGGTTGGCCACCTTGAAAATATCTAATGGTTTGTTTCCCAAATACTTAGCTTGTAGAATCTTAGCCCATTTCAACTGTGGTTCCATGAACATCCTCAAAACTAGTTTGGCCCCCAATGCCTTTTTTTTTCCATAATTGATATCTGAGTCCAACACCACCTTGTTCCTTTGGTTCTCATATTTTGTCTCACGAGATTGGTGCAATCTTATCCTTTTGTGCTAATCATTGCCAACAGAATTTTCTCATTTTTTGAACCGTTGCCTGATTTGTTCGTAATATTTACTACAATGAAGAATACCTTCTACTTGTTTTGGTTGAATTCCTACCTGATGCCTAGCATACCTATTTAGCACCAAAAGGAAATGTTTGTCTTCCTTTCTTTTGGTAGCCCCAAAAAACATGGCGTCATCTACTAATTTCTCATGAGTGATATATTGGATGTTACTGGTGAGTTTAATCCCTTCCAACAGTCCCCTCTACTGGGAATTCTTAAAGGCTCTTCCAATTTCCCCAACCATTAAGATAAATAAGAAGGGTGGTAGTGGATCCCCCTGCCTTAATCCCCTTGATGCTTCAAAGAAGCCCTCTTAGGAACCATTCATGAGAACTGTGAACCTTGGGCTAGAAATGCAATTGAATATATAATTGACCCATTGTCTATCAAAGATGAAGGCTTCTAAATTTTTATAGAGAAAATTGTAGTCTATCTTATCATAATTGTTATTTATATCCAATTTGATGAGCATTCCAGGCTCCTAATTATTTTGAAGAGAATGCATGACTTCCTATGCTATGATGACCCCATCCAAGATCGATCTACTTGGGACAAACCTAGTACGTTCCTTCAAAATGATAATAGGGAGAAAACCTATTAGCCTATTAGCCATTAACTTGGACATGACTTTGTAAACATTATTGCAAAGGGATATTAATCTGAAGTCTTCTAGGGCCTCAAATTTCTCCTTCTTTGGAATGAGCACGATGAAGGTGTTGTTGACCTCCCTTTACAACCTCCTTAAGTTGCTATCTACCTATAGAGCTTCAATTAATTCCACCCTAATTGTGCTCCAACATTTTCATAAGAACCTCACAGAAATCCATTTCGACTAGGGGTCTTGTCCGAATGCAAATGCCTTAGTGCCCTTTCCACTTCCTCTAATGTGATTTTAGCATTGAGATGCATGTTTTTTTTTTATAAGTTTTGGGATGAATTAAAAAGAAGTTCAGATTGAGCTGGAAGGTCTAACCCTTTTGAATTATTGAGTTATTTGGTGAAAAAACCATGGTTTTGCTGGCAATCTCCTTAGGATCCTCAATAAGTATGCCATCAACAATATTTAATCTCATGGGCCTATTCAAGTCCCTTATTTGTTTTGTACTATTGTGGAAATATTTTGTGTTCTTATCCCCTTTTGCAATCCAAGTTTCTCTGGATTTTTGTCTCACAAAAGTATCTTCCTTGGCCAAGACATCTTCATAATCTTTTAGTAGCTATTTTTCCTTCATATAATTCTCCTAGTGCATGCCTCTCTATATGAGCTCATCATTTAATTTGCAAAACTCTTCCTCTATTACAATTTTGGTATCAAATATGTTCTTAAAGTGCATTTTGTTCCACTCCCTATTTCTCGAACGTGTATGAGAATATGAGTATGAGTATAAGAATAAGAGTATGAGGAAAATATTACGAGAATATTCTTTTAGGGTTAGGGTTAATTTTGTTAACCAACTTTGTAGGTTGCCCTAAAAATTGCATGTTATAAGTGACTGGAATGAAAAAGGCTTTGTGATTGTCGTGTATCATTGTACTAGATAATAAGAAAAGATTGGACAACTGTGTTCTGTGGATGTAGCCCATCTTGGGTGAACCATGTTAAATCTCTGTGTTATTTGTGACATTTTTTTTCTTCATCTTTGTGTATTAGAATCTACATATAATTGTTAATTTGAATTTAATTCGGATATGCCTAAACCCTAACAATTGGTATCAGAGTCGTGTATTTCTATAAATTTGTAGGGACTTTCAGATTTGAGGGAGAGTAATGGAAGAAACCAAATTCAAGATCGAGAAGTTCAACGGCCAAAATTATCAGTTATGAAAAATGTAGATGGAGGCTTCCTTGTATCAAAAGGATCTGTGGTGGCCATTGGAAGGAAAGACAAAGAAACCGACCACAATGTCAGATGAAGATTGGGATATTCTAGACAAGAAAGGTAGTGGGGACCATTCGGTTGTGCCTTGCACCATTTGTAGCATTCAATATATCAAAAGCAACAACGATTGAAGCCTTGATGCAAGCACTGGCTAAATTGTATGAGAAACCCTCAAGTTCGAATAAGGTATTTTTTATGAAGTGTTTATTTAATATGAAAATGAGTGAAGGAGGATCTATAGAAGATTATTTCAATAAATTTAATACAGTTACCAGCCAATTGTTTTCTATAAAAGTTAAATTTTATGAAGAGGTTAGGGTTCTCTTCATTTTATGTTCTTTGCCAGAAAGGTGAAATAGCTTGGTTATGGTTGTAAGTAACTCTATCTCTGGTACAAACACTTTGAAATTTGATGATGTTGTTGGTGTTATCCTAAGCGAGGAAATGCGATGAAAAAGCACAAGTGAGACTTCAACATCATCGGGTACTATTTCAAATGTAGAGAGAAGGGGAAGATCAAAGGAAAGAGGAAAAATCCCAAGAAATAATGAGAATTCACGAGAGAAGTCAAATAAATGACACTCTCAATCCAAAGGAAGAAAGGATTGCTGGTACTACAGAAAGAAATGACATGTAAAGAAAGATTGTTGGTCTCGAAAAAAAAACAAGGAGAAGAAAATGAAGATGACAGTAAGGAAGCCAACGTTGCAAGTAATAATTTACACGATGCTTTAATCTTGTGTTTAGATAATTTTAATAATTATTGGGTAATAGATTTAGGGCTTCATTTCATGCTACACCCCATAGAGAATATTTTCTAGATTATGTTCAAGGTAATTTTGGATTGGTATATTTGGGTGATGATGAGCCTTGTCAGATTATTGGAAAAGGCAAGATAAAAATCAAGTTGCAGAAAGGAAATGACTGGTTGCTGAAGGAGGTAAGGCATGTCCCTAATTTAAGAAAAAATTTAATTTCTGTAGGACAACTGGGCAGTGAAGGCTGCATAGTTACCTTTACAGACGATGTCTGGAAGGTCACTAAAGGTGCATTAGTAGTAGCTAAAGGTTCAAAGTTAGGTAAATTGTATTTGTGTACTAGTAATACTTATTCTACCTTAGTTGCTATAGAAAAAGTTGATGCACAAATAACTACAATAAATGTTGCAAGGATAAATTCAAAACTATGGCACCATAGACTTGGGCACATGAGTGAGAAAGGGATGAAAATCCTTCACTCTAAAAATTTATTGCCAGGATTGAAGCAAATTGATTTAGAGTTCTGTGAAAACTGTGTTTATGGGAAACAAAAAAGAGTCAAATTTATCAAGGATGGGAAAGAGAAGAAGAGTGAGAAATGAGAGTTTGTGCATTCAAATGTATGGGGACTAGCTCAGGTATCATCTCTTAGTGGCTCTTGTTATTATGTTATTTTTATAGATGACGCAACTAGGAAAACATGGGTGTATTTCCTAAAAACAAAAATCAGATGTTTTTGAAACTTTTAAGAAATGGAAAGCTTTGGTTGAGAATGAGGTAGGAAAAAAGTTGAAGTGTCTCAGATTTGATAATGGAGGTGAGTATTGCAACAAAGCATTTGAATATTATTTTTCTTACAATGTAATCTGAAGGTAGAAGATGGTTCCAAGAATCCCACAAGAAAATGGTATGTTTGAGAGAATGAATAGGACCATCATGGAGTGTGCAAGGAACATGAGATTTCATGTTGGACTGCCCCTACATTTCTAGGCAAATGTTGTACATACTATTGTTTATTTGACAAATAGAAGACCTTCAAATCCTTTGGATGGTGGCATTCCAGAGGAGGCATGGACTAGTAAAAAGGTAAATTATTCTTTTCTGAAAACCTTTAGTTGTAAAGCTTTTGTCCATGTTGATAAAGAAAACAAAACCAAACTTGATGCTAAATCTAAAAATGTACCTTCATTGGATATGGAATGGATGACTTTGGTTATCAGTTATGGGATTTTGAAAATCAGAAAATACTTAGAAGAAGAGATGTTATACTCAATGAGAAGGTCATGTATAAAGAACAAATGCAAGAAAAGAAGCATAAACAGGTCAAAAGGGAATATGGGGTATTGGATGAGATTATTGAGAATAAAATGCCATTGGTACCTGATGCTCAACAACAATAAAATATCCCATAGACTCCTGCAAGTGTTAGACATTCTATGAGGTTAAGTAGACCTCCTGAAAGATTTTCTGCTTCTTTGTATTCTATTTTATTAACTAATTCTAGTGAACCGGAAGGATATGAAGAAGCAATGCAGGTGGATTCCAAAAAATAGTGGGAGATAGGTATGAAAGAGGAAATGAATTCCTTGATGCAAAATCAGACATGGGACTTAGTCCCATTACCTGTAGGAAAAAAAGCTTTTCCAAATAAATGGTTTTATAGACTAAAAGAGGAGGATGGAGGATAGAAAAGATATAAGTCCAGACTCAGGGTAAATAGGATTTGCATGGAAAAAGGGTATAGATTTTACTAAAATATTTTCTCCAGTTGTAAAAACGACTTCAATTAGAATTGTTCTAAGTCATGTGGTTGTAGAAGGCTTGCATCTTGAATAGCTAAATGTTAAAACAAACTTTCTCCATGGGGATTTTGAGGAGAAAATCTACATGCAGCAACCACAAGGATATGAGGTCAAAGGTAAGAAGGAATTAGTGTGCAGGTTGAAGAAGAGTCTATATGGCATAAAGCAAGCACCCTGACAATGGTATTTAAAATTTGATAGTTTCATGGCTGAACAAGGTTGCCACATATGTCATTTTGATCATTGTGTTTAATTTAAGAGATTGGATAATGACAGTTATGTTATCTTGTTACTTTATGTTGATGTCATGCTACTTGTTGGGTCTAACATATAGCATATAAATGAACTTAAACATAAATTAGCAAAGTAATTTGTTGTGAAGGATTTGGGTACAACTAAGAAAATCCTTGGTATGAGGATTTCATGGGATAGGGAAAATAGAATGTTAACTTTGTCCCAAAGTGAGTATATAAAGAAGGTGTTGAAAAGATTTAACATGCAAAATGCAAAAATAGTTGGTATGCCTTTGGCTATTCATTTCAAATTAACTAAGGAGATATGTCCAAAGACACAAGAAGAGGTAAATAAAATGTCTAACATTCCATATTCATCAGTTGTTGGAAGTTTGATGTATGCAATGGTATGCACATGACCAGATATTGCACATGCAGTGGGAGTTGTGAGCAGGTATATGAGCAATCCGGGAATGGAACATTGGAATGTTGTCAAATGGATTCTCAGGTATTTGAGAGGTACTACTACCAAGACATTATGTTTCAGAGGATCAAACTTTTCTCTACGAGGATATGTTGACTCTGATCTAGCAGGTGATATTAATACAAGGAGGAGTAAGTTACAAGGTATGTCTTTACTGTAGGGTGAACTACAGTTATTTGGATTTATAGACTATAAAAAGGTTGTTTCACTTTCAACCATTGAAGATGAGTATGTGGTTACTACTGAAGCTAGCAAGGAGATGATTTGGTTACAATGTTTTTTGGAGGAATTGGGCAAGACACAAGAGGATAGCCCATTCTACATTAATATCTAGAGTGTCATTCATCTTGTAAATAATTTTACTCTTCATTCGAGAACAAAACACATTCAGCTCAGGTACCACTTCATACGGTCTATTTTGGAGGATGGCCAGTTACGACTTGACAAGATTCACACAAGTGACAATCCTGCAGATATATTCATGAAGGTAGTCACATGGGAAAAGCTAATTTCCTCATCAACTTCTATTGGCCTTCTTGATTAAAAATCATTGAATTAAGGAATAGTTGAGTCTAGGTGTTTTATATCTAGTGGGAGCTACAAGTGCAATAGTGTCATCCAGGATCGGTATCCAAGTGGGAGATTATTTGGTGTGGAGCCTAATTAGTCTCCAAGTAGGAGATTGTTGGTATGTGGTTATTGATCATGTAAGTATTGTACACTCGTTGGGCAGAGGAGTCGGCTTGAAGGGACATTGTAATGAGCAGCATAGCTCCCCCCCCAATTTTTTTTGTACATGTATGAGAATACGACTACGAGTACAATAATAGGAGTACGAGTACAAGAATAAGAGTATGAGTATAAGAATACGAGTACAAGGAAAAGATTACAAGAATATTCTTTTAGGATAAGGGTTATTTTTGTTAACCAACTTTGTAGGTTGCCCTAAAAATTGCATGTTATAAGCAGTTGGAATGGAAAAGGCTTTGTGATGGTCTTGTATTATTTTATTGGATAATAAGAAAATATTGGACGACTATGTTCTGTGGTCGTAGCCCATATTGGGTGAACCACATTAAATCTTTGTGTTATTTGTGTTTTTTTTTTTCTTCATCTTTGTATATTCGAATCTGCATATAATTATTAATTTGTATTTGCTCTAGATCTGCCTAAACCCTAACAAGCCCTTGCCGTCTCTTGGCATACCTAGAAAAATTTCCAAACCCCCACACCATTCTTCGTACACATAGCTGGTAAAAATCCACATCGCCACCTTCTTCGATTTCAACTCCAAACACCATGCTAGGAAAAGGGAGGCGATGTCTATGTTCATTCTATACTAGAAGCTCTTTCTCATAAACTCATCTTCAAATACGATTTTCACCCTCGTTATGAAATACTTCTTAGACATTTTGAAGACATTTGTTAGGCGTCCATCCAACACAGGGGCTCAATTCGATCTCGCTACACACAATGAGAAATTTGATTCCATTTCACACCATAGACAAACAACTTCCAAGTAGAATTTTCTTCCTTTGCACACTTCATAGAAACCCAACACACACCTACTATAAGTGCCCACAAGATGTGTTTTGATTCCCAAGATAAATCTTCAGTGAAAATATGGCTTATCTCATATGCCAAAGCCATCTTAATTCAAACCGTCATGAAGTTGGATTCATTAATTATCCTAGCACTTTGATAGATGGAGCCTTTTGCACCTCAAGTATGCCCTCTATTGGTATGGGCCTAAGAAACCCATCATCGCCTCATCCATGCAACACTTCTCAAGGAAATGAATTGCAACTCACTCTACCTGGAAAGATATGAATCATTCAGATGGCATTCACCTTCTTTCAACATTAATTCTCTAGAAAAACATTCAATATACTCCCACATCATTGCATTGGTGATTTCACGCCACGTTGACATGTGTGAAAACCAACTCAACCACCACCACTAGGAACCCACGCAAATGGCTAGTTGGGGTTCGAATTTGAAAGACAGTTTGGTGATTCATTTTACAATGTTCAAATCAATTTTGCCTTCATCAAGACTAAAGGCCTAATTAGCACACCCATCTACCTCTTGGTTGCCTTCTCTCCTCACATGAGAAACTTTGAATTCTCATATGGTGGCTAGCTTACTCTTAATGCTTAGGATGTCACTATAAAGCTTCCAATTGTTGGCCTTGCCCCCAAGGAATGCATGCACGATTATTTAAGAATCTCCCTTAAGGTGTAGTCTCTCTACCCTCAAGTACTTTGTCAATTGCATTGCTAAGAGTTCCTCCTTCACCTCTGCTTCATTATTAGAGCCAATTCCGAGCTGACGACATGCAATAGTTATGATTTTCTCGTGATAGTCTCTAGCAATGCAACTTGTGCCCGAGGGACCCAAATTCCCTCTTGTTGCACCATTGAAATTAACCTTAATCTATCCATTATCTGGTGGATCCCATTTCACTTTAAAACTTGGTTGATTTGGAGGATTAACCCTTGAGAGCCCATTAAGGGGCCATAATTTATTGGATTTTATTTAAACAACTTCAAAAATAAAATTAAGAGAATATAAAAAAGTTGAGGATAATGTTATTGTGAAAAGTGATGTATATAAATGGTATGAAAAAACATTTGGAATATTAAAAACTTTACTTATAGGAAAATTTAGGGGAATGTGATGGTACATATGATCAAGGAGAAAGAGAAGACTTGTAATATCAAAGATAATCATGAGAATGACATGATATAAAAAGGTATGAGGTATGGTTTGATTGGAGGGAAGTAAATAAAAATAAGATCAACTCAAAAGGTTCATTGTACAATGAAGTCAAAACATTTGTTAAATTTTATGACCCAAATCATACATTAAATAGGCCCTACAAACCAATTTAGTCTAAAGAACTTTGTTTGACTAACTTTGGTCCAAGAGAGTCAAACAATCCCTAAGGGCTTCCATTCCTTTGTTGCTGTGAGAGATTGTTTAATTGAAAATGTAAACTAACTGGGTATAAGCATACATGAATGAGCAATGGATATGAATAAAAATTGTCTGATATAGAAATAGAAACTTTAGAACGTGTACAAGAATGAAATTGAGATTCAGAAGTGCACTTGTGCCTAAAAATTGGATTAAAATTTGGTAGACGATGTCAAATAGGCACCCCTAACCAATTGGTGAATTTCTAAGCATTGATCTAGAACTGGGTCTTTGAAACACTACATTGGCTCCCTACCAAACTTTAGTCTAAACTAGAGGGACAAGGGCATCAGAACGCCCTTGTCTAGAAAATGTCCCTATCTTGAGGAGTGCCCTTGTCTAGCCGACTTTTGATGGGCTTTAGAGTGATGTTGTATCTCTAAATCCTAAGTATTTTTCTGATCTTTTGTCCCTATCTAAAACTTGTAGTT
This sequence comes from Cryptomeria japonica, assembly GCF_030272615.1. Classification (NCBI taxonomy): domain Eukaryota; kingdom Viridiplantae; phylum Streptophyta; class Pinopsida; order Cupressales; family Cupressaceae; genus Cryptomeria; species Cryptomeria japonica. The sequence continues at coordinate 598,393,994 of NC_081408.1, read as the reverse complement.
GAACTCGCAAACAAAGAGAAATTGTGGTTGTGGCTATATAGGGGTTTGCCTTAGTAAACCCCTTGTTTTGGTGATTTCCACCTCCATAAATAGCCAATTTTGAATTTGGAATAATGCGTGTGCTCTTGAATCTTAAGTGTGTCTAAGATTACTATGAGCTAAAGTGTATAAATGTTAACTAGAGTCCCACTCAAGTGTGTTAGAGAAAAACCCTAAATGATATGATTGAATGTAGATTGTAAAATAATTCAAGAATGTGGGAATCACATAACCTGAAATGATAAATCTCATATATGAAGCTTAATTGTAGAAATATGAGAACAATATGAAATCATACCGAACCCCTTTAGGGAGAGCTCCAAGCCAAGCATTAGTTGGTGATTCCCTATCATCCTTTAACATATCTTGAAGCTTACATGGTGATGAATAATCTATAATTTTTGTCTCTTATTATAATATACCATTTTTATAACTTAATTTAAAAATTAATTTATTGGATTTTATTTAAATGACTTCAAAAAATAAATCAAGAGAGTATAAAAAAATTGAAGATAATGTTATTGTGAAAAGTGATTCATATCAATGGTACATAAGAAAACATTTGGAATATTAAAAAAAGGTACTTATAGGAAAATTTAGAGGAATGTGATGGTACATATGATCAAGGAGAAAGATAAGACTTGTAATATCAAAGATAATCATGAAAATGACATGAAATAAAAAGGTACAAGGTATGGTTTGATTAGAGGGAAGTAAATAAAAATAAGTTCAACTCGAAAGGTTCATTGTACAATGAAGTCAAAGGATTTGTTAAATCTTATGGCCTAAACCATACATTAAATAGGCCCTACAAACCAATTTAGTCTAAATAATGTTAAAGGCGAGAGTATCTTCATCATTATTGTTAATTGTAAGGACTCATAAACATTCCAAATATTCTATATCGAGTCTCACATGTTTTTCTTATATACTTGATTTGGACGTTAATGTAGTTTTCAAGCTAGTTAGTGACCCAATAGTTGAGTGAAGTTGAATAGTTTTGATGATATATATGAGCTAAATAAATATTTCTTAATTGAATAAAATTTATACATGTAAATAAAAAGACCATTCCAATTGAATGTGCAAATAAATAGATGTTAGAGTAATTGGTTCTTTACTTGATTAATTAAACAATATTTGTTTAATTCTTTAAGTTCCCAATTATCTTTTTACACTTAAGCTAACATTAGGTGCATATAATTAATTATTTTAATTAATTATTATGTGCAAGCCTAGGGTTTTCCCTTTTTAGGGTTTCTTGACCTATTAGAGGTTACTTTTTTCTTTTCATTGTATTATCTTTTCACAATACATTTCTGGTGAATTGGAGCTCTCTTTTTTGGAGAATATTTTTCCTGTGTTTTGTTTGTTCTTCAGATTTTGCTTCATTGCTTCTCCCTGTAACAGGTTATTCGACTTGCAGAAGATCTTCAGTCTACTGTGGGGTTGTATTTCTCAACTCCTATATGGTATCAGAGCTCAGATCTGTAGCTACCTGTTCCTGTTTTTTGAGAATTTTGCATTTGAAGCAGATCTGGGGTTTTAGGCATTTTTTGTGTGCTTAGGGTTAAGTTTTGTTTTGTTTTGTTTGTTTTTTTTTGTTTTTTTTTTCTGAGCACTTTGGGCCTAAATGAACCTCACCATCATGCTCAGAAGACCCAAAAACCCCTATAGTCATATAAAATTTGTCCATTTTTTACCCCTGAGCATCTGGGTTTTTTTTTCTCCAAGCTAGGTCGTACGACCTTGGCACACAAATCGAGAAAAAAAAATTTGAGAAAAAAAAATTGCCTTTTTACGGCATGCAGGCCGAATTGTTTTTGATTTAAAAAATAAAAATAAAAAAATTGGAAGGCAAATCAAAAGTTTTTTTTAACAAAAAGTTTTGCTTGGGCACCAGACCTAATAGTCCAGCGTCGTACGGACCTGTCAGGCCGGCCCCACCCGGTGCTGCAGGCCTCCCACGCCGGCCAAGTTCCTCCTGCTCTGGCATGCTCTCCGATGAAGACCCCTGCTCGCCGGCCACCACTCCGGCCCCCGCCAGCGAACATTCTGGTCGCCGTCCGCCGCTTCGGCCCCCGCCAATGCGCCACCACCGCTGGGTCGCGCCACCTCTGCCCTGCCCCTGTGCCGCTCCGCCCCTGCACCACCTTCGCCCGGCCCGAGCGCCACCTCCGCCAGGCCTAAGCCCCACCTCCACCCGAAGCACCACTAGCTCCTCCTCTCTAGTTTGTTTGAGAGGGGGTTGGTTTTTTGGGCCCAGATTGTGCATCCGGAGTCGGATTTTGGCGAACGAATAGGCGTTGGAAAGGTGATTCTGAGCCAGACCTTGTGGTAGTGGATTTTTTTTCTGGATATTCTATTTTACTATTTTTTTTACCAGTCAAAGTTGGGCTTCTTTTTGGCACTTTCGGGGCCATAGAATGGGCAAACAGACTCCGTTTTTTGAAAACGAATAGGCGTTGGAAAGATCTCAGCATGCTTTATTCAGATTTGTGATATGTTTTCTTATAATTTTCACCAAGTACATGAGATATCAGTTTGAAGTTTTTTTGCTTATGCACTACTTCCTTCTCATTACTATGTACTAGGGTTTGGGTTTCTCCATTGTGGGGGGGTGTTTTTTTCTCGCTTTCTGTCATTTATATCAGAAATAAAGAACACCTAAACTCTCAAAACAAACAAACCCTTCTGCATCTTCTATCTATTCTGAAAGATCACATAATAAAAACAACCAACAAGCAGGTGCAGGTGCAGAGTTTTTTCTTTGTTCTCATGGCAGATCCTTCAGTTGAGTTGTTGACTTCACACAACTATCACACCTGGAAGCCCCGCATCATGAGGTTTCTCAGGTCACGAGGGTTGTGGGCTACTTTGGATGAGATTCAGCCAGACCTACAACGTCCTTATGAGGTTCTTATGTACCGGAACAAGCTGGATGAGGCCATGGGTTTGATCGTTGTGCATGTCTCCGATAGTCTTCTGTTTCACCTTGATGAGTTGCTTACTCCTTGGGATATGTGGTTGAAGTTTGATTCTCTCTTCAGGAGGGTCAATGAGATTCGGGCATTACAGATTGAGGCAGAGTTGACTTCTTTGTTACCTGATTCCTTTCCCACTGTTGAGGATTTTTTGAACAAATTCAAGACTACTAGATCTGTTCTTCAGGGATGTGGAAAGAACAAGACTGATACAGAGTGCATTCATTTGATTCTTTCAAAGCTTCGGGGTCCCTTTTAGTTTTTTGCCTCTGCTTTCTACTCCACCATGGATGGCTTGGGTACTAATTTCACCATGCCTAGCTTTGATGTCTTTTGTGAGCGCTTGTCTCGTGAGCAGTCTCATCTTTCTCAGCTAGATACGCTCTCAGGCTCCAAGAACAAAGTATTGGTTGCTCAGTCCTCTAAGGAGAAGGACAAATAGAAGTAGAAACTGAAGCCGAAAAAGCCTTCTGCAGGTAGTGAGAATTCCTCCAAGCCTGCTCCTAAGTCTGATTCAAAACTAGTTCCTCCCAAACAAGGGAAATCTTCACAGTCCAGTGAGTCTTCCTCCAAGACTAAGAAGAAATCATCAGACACTTGCAGTTTTTGTGGAAAGGACGGACATCTAGTTTCCAGGTGTTGGAAACGATTAGAGGCTTTAGAGGAAGCCATGCAGTAGCATCACATTTCCTCACCTCAGGCGTCTTCTCCTTCCACAAGGAAAGGTCATGCTCTCACTGCTAGAGCTTCGACCTCTGGGTCCACTTGGATTCTAGATTCTGGTGCTTCTCACCATATGACACACACTCAGCAGTTGGTTACTTCTCTTGCCTCTCGTGGTATTTCACAAATTGCAGTGGGTGACTCAGTTCAGCTTTCCGTCTTGGGTTCAGGTTCTGTCTCTTTGGATGGGGGTACTCTACAGGATGTTCTGGTTGTCCCTAACATCTCGATAAACCTCCTGTCCATTTATTAGATTTGCCACTCTGGCTCTGGTAAGACAGTTGAGTTCTCACCACATGATGTGGTTATTCGGGACCTCCATGACCCTGATTTGGTTGTGGCTTCTGATAGTGTGGATTCTGCATCTCGTCTCTACAGATTTGATGAATTTGAGCCCTCTTCAGGTACAGGTTCATCTCTCATAGCACATGCAGATTCAGTGAGTAAGCTTTGGCATGAGCGATTGGGCCATGTCAATTATAGATATCTTCAGTAGATGAGTACACAGGCACGTGTTCTTGGGCTCCCACAGATTTCCTGTACTGATGGTGTTTGTCATGGTTGTGTTCTTGGCAAGCATCACCGAGATCCCTTTCCGAAGGGGAGAGCCTCTCGTGCTTTGGCACCCTTGGAGTTGATTCATAGTGACCTCATGTCATTTCCCACTCCTTCTTTTTCAGGGGCCAAGTATGTACTCACGTTTATTAATGACTTCTCCAGATGCACATGGGTGTATTTTCTTAAGTACAAGTCTCATGTCTTTGATTCATTTTGAATCTTCAAGACATATGTCAAGAAGCAGTTTGGTTGTTCTATTTGACGGATACGTACAGATAATGGGGGGGAGTATGTGAATCAAGCTTTCAGATATTTTTGCACTGAACATGGTTTGCAGCATCAGTTTACTGTTCCCTACACCCCTCAGCAAAATGGTGTCGTTGAACGCAAGAACAGAACTTTACGGGAGATGGCAAATTGTATGATTCAGTCCAGGTCCATGGATTTGTCTTTTTGGGCTGAGGCAATCAATTGTGCCAACTATAATCAGAATCAGATGCCTCACAAGGCTATTCGACATATGACTCCTGAGGAGGCTTGGTCTCATAACAAGCCTGATGTTTCCTTTTTTCGAGTATTTGGCAGTGAGGCATGAGCCTTTATTCCTGATGCTCAGAGGAAAGCCATGGAGCAGAAGAGCCAACCACTCATTTTTGTTGGCTACTGTGAGGATGTTAAGGCGTATAGGTTATTTGATTCTGATTCCAGAGAGGTCCTGTTTCGATGGGATGTTCAGTTTGATGAGTGTCTTCCCATAGTGGATACCCTGACTCCAGTGTCTACTCCTCTGCCTACTCCGGCCACTGCACCACTTTAGGATCTTTTTGAGGTTGATTCTGATGATGGTGTTGTTGATCCACCATCTCCACCCCCACCATCCCCACCTCCACCTGCTCCACCTCAGATGCCCAAGTGGGCTCGCCTTACTGTTGCAGCGGCAGGTCCTCTGGCTAGTGATCCTTCACATACTCGTTGCACTCGTTCTCATACTGTGGGTTCTAGTCTTTTGAGTCATGCTATTTCCGATGATCCTCAGAAGTTTTCAGAGGCGATAGGTCACCCTAAGTGGGATTGTGCTATGGAGGAGGAGTATTCTTCTTTGATGAGGAATCATACATGGGATCTCTGTCCTCTTCCTAAGGGCAGAAAGATGGTTCGGTGTCGCTGGTTGTATCGCACTAAATATGTTGCTGATGGTTCCATTGATAAGTACAAAGCACGTCTTGTTGCGAAGGGTTTTTCACAAGTTGAGGGTATTGATTACTTCGAGACATTTGCCCCTATTGCCAAGATGAATTCCATTTGCTTTGTACTATCTCTTGTAGCTTCTCGGCATTGGCCTGTTTTTCAGATGGATGTGAAGAGTGCCTTCTTGCACGGGGATCTACAGGAGGAAATCTACATGGAACAACCTCAGGGATTTGTGCAGGATAGTTCTTTGGTTTGCAGACTTCGACGTTCATTGTATGGTCTCAAACAGGCCCCTCGGGCTTGGTATGAGAAGATGGACTCTTTCTTGCTCTCCATTGGGTTCTCCCGCAGTCATTCTGATCACACCGTCTACATTCAGCTTCTTGAGGGTGACATCTTGATTCTTGCTATATGTTGATGATCTTCTCATCACGGGTAGCTCATCATCTATGATTCAACATATTCAGCGTGCCTTGATGGATCAGTTTGAGATGACAGATCTCGGTCTGTTGCACTATTTCCTTGGTCTTCAGGTGATTCAGTCTTCTGATGGGATCTCTCTCTACCAGTAGAAGTATGCTCTTGACATGCTTCAGCGCTTTGGCATGCTTGATTGCAAGACTGCTCCCACACCATTTTAGTCAGGGGTTGTTTTGACCACCGCTTGTCCCACTCCTTCAGTCGATTCTACACTTTACAGGCAGTTGGTTGGTAGTTTGTTGTACTTGACTCACACTCGTCCTAATATTTCCTTTGCGGTTGGTCTTGTCTCTCGATTCTCTCATGATCCTCATGAGAGTCATTGGCAAGCTGCCAAACGTATTTTGAGGTACATTTAGGGCACTAGTTCTCATGGCATTCATTATACATCAGGGGAACCTCACATTGTTGGCTACACTGACTCAGATTGGGCTGGTGATGTCACTGATCGAAAGTCTACTTCCGGCTTTATTTTCTGTCTTGGCTCTGGTCCTATCACATGGTCTTGCAAGAAGCAGACTGCTCATGCATTATCATCTACAGAGGCTGAGTACCGATCTATTGTGCTTGCTAGTCAGGAGATCTTATGGCTTCGACAGTTGATGACTGAGTTTGGTTTTCCTCCTGATAGTCCCACTGTTCTTTGGTGTGACAATCAGAGTGCTATTCATATTTCCCGCAACCTGATAGAGCATCAACAGACGAAGCACATTGAGCTTCACATGCATTTCATCTATTAGTTGATTCAGGATGGTGTTCTCATTCTGGAGTACATTCCCACTTCTAAGTAGGTTGCCGACATCTTCACGAAACCTTTTGCTTCACCGTGCTATCTTCAGTTGCGCTCTATGCTTGGGGTGAAGGAAGTTGTCCTTGGGGGGTCTTTATGAGGCCTTCCTTCCTTCTTCTTCTTTCAACATGTTCTTTTATCTCTTTTTGGAGAGGAGTTTTTTCCCACTGGGTTTTCTCCTTTGTCTCCGTTTCATAGAGATTTCATTGTATTTGGGTACCTGATCAGGCCTTGTTGCGGGGACCCATCTTTCATGCTTTCAGTAGTTGTTCTAGGTTTTAGCTTCTCCCTAAGTCTAGCTTAAGGGGGGTGTTAGAGTAATTGGGTCTTTCCTTGATTAATTAAACAATATTTGTTTAATTCTTTAAGTTCCCAATTATCTTTTTACACTTAAGCTAACATTAGGTGCATATAATTAATTATTTTAATTAATTATTATGTGCAAGCCTAGTGTTTTCCCTTTTTAGGGTTTCTTGACCTATTAGAGGTTACTTTTTTCTTTTCATTGTATTATCTTTTCACAATACATTTCTGGTGAATTGGAGCTCTCTTTTTTGGAGAATATTTGTCCTGTGTTTTGTTTGTTCTTCAGATTTTGCTTCATTGCTTCTCCTTGTAACAGGTTATTCGGCTTGCAGAAGATCTTCAGGCTACTGTGGGGTTGTATTTCTCAACTCCTATAATAGATACGTAAATCTATGACATAAATAATCTTTTCATTTTAATCGAATTTTGTATTATAAGTATTTAACATTCATAAATAATTTCTTAATTAAAAATTAGTAATATGTCAATATAAAGTAAATATGAAAAAACCAAAATAACTAATATTTAAAATAAAAAAATTAGACATGAAAATAAATCATGTGAAGGCACATGACTATACAAGAATTATTCTCCTTTCAATTTCAAATTATGTATTGTATTTATCAATTAATATATTTTTTCAATTAAAAAAAAGCTAATATTTAAATATAAAGTAGATATGAAAGTAAAAATTAATTAACATTTTAATAAAAAAGTAGAAATAAAAATAAATCTTCTGAAGATACATGAATATACAAGAATTATATAATTTAATATACAAATTATCAATCAATCTTTCATTAAAATAATCTCTTTCAATAAAGACTTTAAAAATAACTTTTTAGTAACTAAATGTCATAAATAAATAATATATTAAAATGTTTAATGTAATTTAAGTATGAAATACATGTGTTTTAAATATTATCAAATATTTTAACTTCATTACATAATTTTTAGTTATCAATATTTTGTAGTTAAATTGTTGCTATGGAAGCCATTCCTTATATATTGATATAAAAATCATAATTACCACATAATTGTGACCCCTTTTACATACCAAAAAGACCCCTTGTGAAAATCCAACAACTATCTATGTCCAACCCAAAATGAAATAAATAACAAATTGACTCAAAGATTATATAGAAGTATAAGATAGAACTAAAGGTATTTTTACTATTCATGAGTGATTCACATAAACAAAAAGTTTAACAACACACTAGACATTGATCAATAATCACCCTTCTTATGTTAATTCATAAATAAAACTCCAATCCACATATCATAGGACCAATATACTAATAAATCTAAAACATTTTAACTTAAATACAAATCTTAATTTATATTTTTTTCTTTTTCATAGTAAAATTGTGTCATCTCTTATATACTAATATAGAAATTATAATGAACATAATGCGATCTTAGAACAAGTTAGATGTTTACATACCAAAAAGACCTCTTATGGGAAGCCAGCAACTACCTACGCCCAATCCAAAGTGAAATAGATAACAAAATGACTCAAAGATGTATAAGCCAAAATTAACAGTAATTTTACTACGCACAGGTGATTCACATAGATAAAAAAATTAACACCACGTTAAATATTGACCACTCATCACTCTTCTTATGTTAATTGATAAAAAAAACTCCAATCCACTTATTGTAGGACTAAGACACTAATAACTCTTAAAAACTTAAAACATTTTAACTTTAATAAAAATCTTAATTTACATTTCTTTTCTTTTGGTAGTAAATTATGGCTAAGGGAGCCATCCCTTGTATATTGATATAAAAATTATAATGAGTACATAACTCTGACCTTAGAACAAGTTAGCTTTATACCTACTAAAAAGATCCCTTTATGGGAAACCAACAACTACCTATGCCTAAGACAAAGCCAAATAGAGAACAAAATGACTCGAAAGGTATAAGCTAGAACTAACGATATATTTACTACTCACAAGTGATTCACATTAACAAAAAAATTTAACACCACAATAGACATTCATCATTCATCAATCATCACTCTAGGTACTTTAATTCATGAACAAAAATCAAATTCACTTATCTAGGACTAATACACTAATAACTCTAAAAAGACAATGATTTACAAACAATGTTAACTTTAATACACAATCTTCAACTATTTATGCCTAACCCAAAGCCAAATAGATAATAAAATGACTCAAAGATCATATATAGGTGTAGACACTTAAAATTGTCTCTTACATGCCAATCTTACTAATAATTCCTGAAAGTTATTAATTAAATGATTAATCATTTAATTTATCTAACTTTATTCTTCCAATTAACGTTATTCTTCGATTTCAAGTTCATAATTCAATTTTCGCTCTGATTCATAATTAATTAATCTTTAATAATTTCCCTTCTAATATTAATTAAATAATTATATTATATAATTAATTTCCAATTATTTACTTTAATTAAATGATCTTTATTGTTTAATTAGATCAATTTCTACTATGTTCCCATAATTAAATAATTTCTTCAAATTATTTAATTAGTTAATAAGGTCCTTTCAAATTAAATAAATTTCTAAATATATTTAATTTCACTTATCCCCCATTTCAAATAAATCCCATTTCCCTCCAAATTCAAATTAGTTTCATTTCCCTCTCATTTCAATCTCAATTTCAAGTTTCGAAAACCAAATTTATTTAAAATACAATTTCATTCAAATTTCCTACATCACATGTGGAAATACTTAACTACCATTGACTCTCGGTTCACACTAGTGAGTCAACGCTCAATCAAATCAGCCACCAAGTCAATCAAATTCAACCAAGTTGAGTAATTATCTCCCACCAACTTGTCTCCTGAATTCTCAACCATTGATCCCAACTTTGTTCTCAAATCAATCTCGATTCAAATCCAAAAAATCTATAAAATCGGTGTCAATTCTCAATTATCATAACCAAATTCTTCAAATTATTGTGCTTAAACTCTACAGGTATTGTGCAACTCTGAGAGCCACTGCCATCTCATGCATCAAAGAGGAGAAGAACAATATAAGTCTCATGGTGTGGATTCAACATAGCATTTGATTTGTTTGTTTGTTCTTTGAATTCATTATCACACTTTTATTGTCTTGCAATTGGATTAGTGATAGATTAAGTTATTGGTTGATTAATAATATATTACGTTATGTTTTCCCTCAATTTCCACTCGTATATGATAGGTATAACCTAGAACTAAATGTATTTTTACTCTCTGCAAGTGATTCTAATAAACAAAAAGTTTAACACTATGCTAGACATTGATCAATCATTGCTCTTCTTGCGCTAAGTCAAAAACAAAATTCCAATCCACTTATTGTAGGATGATGCACTAATAACTCTAAAAAGACAACGATTTACAAAATATGTTAACCTTAATATATAATCTTCAACTACCTATGCCTAAACCAAAGCCAAATAGATAATAAAATGACTCAAAGATCATATGTAGGTATAGCCTAGTGTTGGCAATTGACACTCATCTGGTGATTTCCGATGCTTGATTTATGGTTTAGGGTTGTCATTGATGGCAACTCTTCTTGGAGATTCATTCTGGTGGTCATGATTTCTCTTATCCAGAAGCAGGAGTTAACCGGTAAATCAGGATTATTCCAGTGCAGGTTTGGTCTAGTAAGATTTCTGGTGATTACAGTGATTTTGGTGATTGATTTTGTGATCTCAGTGAATGGAAAGATCCTTAGGAAGTGTGTGATTATACTCTTTTGGTTCGGTGCTATGTCTTGTTACAGATTGAAGCTGACTTGAAGCTACATGTTACACTTTTGATAGTCGACTTGGAGGAGATTATTTTTTATAAGACCGGATATATAAGATTGAATTAGCGATTGGTTTTCGGCATATTGTTGTTGTGGTGATTCATTTTGGTGCGATTGAGCGCAGTTTCATGTGTGCATTTGGTTCATAGATAATCCGGTAGCTGGCTAAGACAGAAACAAAGTATTTGTAGAGTGAGTATAGTCATAGACTTAGTGCTTAACAAGAACTCATTCATGCATTGTTAGATGCTACTTCAAAGTTCATTTCACTATATTTCATTATTGTAATCAAACTGTAAGTCAGTGAGACTTCCTTGAGGTTTGTAGCCTTCTGAGCAAAAATCTTTTGAGCAGTGAGCTCTAGGCAGTGTGCCTGAATGCCTATGCATTCCCTATTTGTATTATTGTTTTGCTACTAGCCATAGTGGAATAATATTGTGGGCTAAAATCCCACTGCAGTTTTTCCCATTTGAGTTTCCACGTAAAAATATCGGTCTTATGATCTTGTGGTTGTTTGTTATTTGTTTCTGCATTTCAGTTTTAGGTGTATGCTTCTAGTGGTTAAAAGTTAAGTTTGAAAATATGATAACTGGTAGATCACTAATTCGCCCCCCCTCTCAGTGATCCCTGATTCCAACAATTGGTATCAAAGCCTAGTACCTTTGAAGAAGCTTAACTGCTTGAGGAAGATCCAGTAGATTGATTCAATGGATTCTGGTTTTCAGAGACAACTGAGTGTGGCACTTGAGGATCTTGATGCAACTAGAAATGAGATTTGTACCTTGAAGAAGAACCTAAATGTTGCTGATGATTTCATTAATGACCTGAAGGATCAAGCAAATGTCTCTAGACAGAAGAGGGAGGAATTGATAGAAAAGTTGAAGGAGAAAGAAGATCAGATCATGGAATACTAGGATAAAGCTGATGAAGTTAACAAGATTGAAAGAGAGAATATTGCTTTGAAGAATGAAATCCATCCATTATGATGAGGCTAACCAAGGAAACTGAGGACCAGAAGAAGAATGAAGAGAATCTGACACATTCATTGAATGAAAGAGTAGATGAATGCTTCAGGCTTACCTATGAGAATGATCAATTGAAGCTTGAGTAGACACAGTCAAGGACTAATGGTCAAGAACTTGAGAGACAGATTGCTACCTTAAGAGATGAACTTGCTATTGCTAATGAGTACAAAGACAAATTCAAAGCTAGCTCAACAAGGCTTGATGAGATGATAGAAAGTCAGAGACATGGAAAGGACATGCAAGGACTTGGATTTGAGAAAGGTGAATCCTCCAGGTCTGGACAAGGCAACGCTAAACCTGATCAGAAGAAGAGTGAGAATCCTCCGGTAAGACAACCTAATGCTCATAAATTTAATGGTAGATGTTTTGCTTGCAATAAATTTGTTCATATCGCAAGTCGGTACAAAAGTAGGATGAATAATGGAGTGAACAACATGAATAATGTTCCTACCTTTACCAGTCAGTGTTTCATATGCAATAATTTTGGACACAAGTCAAATATGTGTAGAGCAGTAATGAAGATTTGTCAAAACAAGAGATGCTATGCTTGTGGAATGTTTGGACATGTTTCTAATTAGTGCATGACAAGACCAAATCAGATGAATTTTAGACCTATGCAGAATAATGTTGTTTGTCGAGCATGCAATAAAACTGGTCACATTGCAAAGTACTATAGAAGCAATAACAGTGTTTCAGTAGACAAGAACAAATCAAATGAAAAGGGAAAGACAAAGGTTGATGAGATCAGAGATCAACATAAGAAGATGTGGGTAAAGAAAGATGAATCTAAGGCAGATGGTGGATTTGTCCTTTGGCCTTAGGGGGAGGCAAATTCATGCACATCTTGCAGTACCCCTTGATGAGATCTGTAGTCGATGGATTACAGATGGAAAGAATTGAATTTCAGTTGATATCTGGGATTTGGATGGGTGATTTCAGCATCTGGTAGCTAAACGGGGTATCTGGTTGGATATTTGAGGTGCATTTATTTCAAAGTAAAATTAGGGTTTGCAAAGTTAAAAGGGAAAATACAAGAGTTATTTTTCACTTTATGAATAGTGTTTTCGAGATGCAGAACAAGGCGATCAATATTTTCAGGCGATCAGAGAGATAGAAGCAATCTGGCAAGTGAACTAGGGCATCCGACAGTTAGTTGAGGTATTTCTCGAAGAGCATTTCTGAGTTTGAATTTCTGAAAATTTGAAATGGTACCCTCTTCTTCCAATTCTACGTCGTTGGTTGTTGAGGTCAAAGATAGAACTCATCCCGTATTTAAGAAGCATCCTTACAAATCCATGGAGGTCGACCCAGTTGTAGATTTCTCTTCCGTTCCACACGGAGTCTTGCATGTTGATGATATACGAGCATACATTCATTGTGAGATCAAAGAAACTGACATTGAAGATATTTTAGATCTCTATACTGACAGTATCATGGATGAAATCGGTAACCCTAAGCCGGAATATATGCAATTGCAGAGAAAGGGTTTCACCCAATTCATGAATTTTCTATCATTTGATGAAGAGGAATGGGTGAGATACGTGTTGAGTAGAATTCATCACAAGTTTATATGGTTAGATCAAACCCTACAAGATCACTCCAGAGGCAATTAGGGCAGTTGCATGCTTGCACCAAACCAGTGAGAAGCCAGGACTGCGGAAGGTCACAAATTCTACCATTAGCAAGCTAACTGGTGCAGAATTTAATGGTAGATCGATGAGGATCAACACAATTAAAGACGATGATGTGAAGTTTGCTGCAATGGTCATTGGATATAAGGTATATCAGTCTAACCAAATGAATTCAGTGTCAAGGACAACCATTCATGCGGCCTATAAGATGGTTAAAGAAGATGCACACTATGATCTGTGCAGTGTGATGTTGGAGGAGTTAATGATAAATTTGAAGAAGATTAAGTAGGACAAAAAGCATGTTTTCAAATTTGATTCGCTGATTATATGTTTAGCACTTTTCTTTTTGAATCAGATCCCCGGAACTGGTAGAGTACAGTGGGCATTTGACGGACCAGTGGCCCAACAGATTAAATAGGGTCTTGACAGGCTTGGAAACAGAGACAACCAAAATGTTGCTTTGTGGGCATTTTTCAAAAGATTTCAAGATAATATGAAGTAGAGGGTCAGAATCCCTAAGGAGATTGTCAACAGATATGAAGGGACAATCTGTTTCATGGTGCATAAAGATGAATGTCTAATGGAGGCAGTTGAACCCCGAACGATGTGGATTTTGCCGATGGGCTATGATGTCGATGCAGGAACTCTAGATGCTTATGCACAACACTTGTTGAATGCTCTGGTAGATGCAAAAGAAGTAAGGTTTGGAACTTGTAAAGAAAAATCCATGGAGCTTCACACCAAGTTTAGTGAACCGCCAAGGAAAAGGAAAGTTGCTAAGGTGGTGGAGGAAATCCTCATGGAGGAAGGTCACCCGAGAGAGAAAGTCAGAGCTACGAAAGATGCAGTAGAAAAGCCAAAGAAACAAAAGACTGCACCAACTCCAGCCAACCTAAGGTGACAGGGTCTTCTCCCGCTCCAGTGAAGACACCTCTGGCTCAGTCAGAACCCTCAGGTTCATCTGCTAAGGGGAAAGGTGTCTTGCGAAACATGCATAAAACTAAGAGGGAGTATGTGGTAGTTTCCTCGGTGGCATCTGAAACTGAGTCAAATGCAGAGATTCAAAAGGCCCCTAAGAAAGGAGAGTTTGCAAGGGTCATCTGGAAGCCTCAATCTGGTGAAGAGAAGAAAGGGCAGAAGGAGAAGAAAGAAAAATATGATCCTGTTTTGGATAGCAAGCCTAAGAGAGGAGGGAGAACCAAATTTGACTTGGATGAGGCGATTGGATCTGGTAAGATGGAGTCCTCTAAAACCAAGTATCACATTATTCCTCCCTTATTCGTTCAAGAGTTAATAGATGAAATCATTAAAGATGGAAATTTGACGAATATTTCTATATATTATGAGAATTTAGATGATAATGATAAAAGGCAGATTGAAGAAGCAGTAGTATTACATATGGATGTATTTAGTAAAATTTTAATTGAAATAGAAAGATATCTTCCAAAAGATCTGTACAGCCCAATTGATGCTAGAAGAAAATCTGCAAGTTAGATGAATAAGGAAAAAAAAGAAATTGAACTGGTCAATCCGTGCATCAGTACCACTGTTGAATAAATTGATAGATTGATTTTGTTAGCAAATAAAAAGGAATCTAGAAGCAAACATAGAATAAACAACCTTATGGTGGGAAGAGTAGAGGAAATAAGGAGAGAAAATATTGAAATCTGGAAGAAATTTCTCACTGAGAACCGACTAGTAGAATCTGATTCACAAGATGCAACCACTCAGACAGAGAATCCTCTGGCGCATGATGTAAATAAGGTGGAGGAAACTCAAGCTGTTGCAGGACAACAAAAATGAATTCAACAGAGGATGAGGCAGTTAAGGCACACGACAAATTAGATGAGGTAGAGGTTGGTGCACCAAGTGGTGACACCGATGCACATAAGCCACCCATAGAGGATAAAAGTAATGCAGGGCAGGAGGCAAAGAAAAAGGAAGAGGAGAAGCAAGAGGATTAGGGAAAGGGGAAAGCTAAAGTAACATAAACTCCAATCCTTATGGCAATTGACACTTCAAAAATTCAAAGCCAAGGGATTTTTCCTTAGTTTAACATCAGTTTTGACAAGTCTTTCAACCAAATGTCTTTGGCAGAAAGAATGATTGTTGTTGTTGTTGTTGCTCTTCAAGCTCAAGCTAGTCAGGAGTTAGCACAATCTGAGTCCGAAGAGAAGAAGCTTATTGATAAAACAATTAAAGTTTTAGAACAGGTGGTATTGGAATTGCAACTAGATGTTGATACCAGTTCGTCTAGTAAGCTCCAACACTTAATAGATCATATATCTACTCAGTGTGATTCTTTAACCAAGGCATCAACCCGACAAGCAATGGAGAAATTCAAAGATACCAAAATACAAACATTTTTGCAAATGATTGGAAATGATAAGGCCCAATTTGACAAAGAATTGAAACTAATTACTGAGGCCTTACAAGAAGGTGGTAAGATTTATAAGTCTTGTTTAATTTTGACAATTTTTACTACTAAAATAGACAAGTAGATGGATAACTACAAAGGTCAGTTAGCTTTGATTTCCCAAGCTTATGACCCTACAACTAACTTAATCGACAGTATTGAAGGCCAAATTTTGATAATTATGGAACAGATTAGGAATTTTGAGAAGAAGGAGAAAATGGTAAGGCGAGCGGGTGAACTCAGGAACCTAATTGGTCCCTGGTCATACACCTTAGTGTACCATAAGATGGACTGTATTCAGAGTATGACTTAGGAGACACCAACTGAGTTGGCAACAATAGAATTCCATGCTTATGTTTTAAACGATTTTGTTTCAATTTTGGAGAAATTGCGGGCAGGGTGGAATACCTATTTTGGGTTCCTTAAGGTTGCATATGTAGATGTACCTAAGTATGTATAGATTTGATCATCTGGTATGTATATATGTACAGGGAATTTTGCTTCACACCCTATCTTTGGCATTGTTGTCAAAGGGGGAGAGATAAGGTGAAAAATGTTCAAATTAGTTGCGTATGAAATGTACAGTTTGGTGATGCATATTTTGGATTGTTGATCTAAGGGGGAGCCTTACAATTATTTCATTCTTGATCCGGTGTACAGGTTTTAGGTTTCAACACTTAGCCATTTTTCATAGGTGTTGCCATCAATGCCAAAGGGGGAGATTGTTGGAAATTGACACTCATCCGGTGATTTTCGATACTTGATTTATGGTTTAGGGTTGTCATTGATGGAAACTCTTCTTGGAGATTCGATATGGTGGTCGTGATTTCTCTTATCTGGAAGCAGGAGTTAACCGGTAGGCAGGTAATTGGTGAATCGGGATTATTCTAGTGCAGTTTTGGTCCCGTAAGATTTTCGATAATTGGGATGATTTTGGTGATTGATTTTGTGATCTCGGTGAATGGAAAGATTCTTAGGAAGCGTGTGATTATACTTGTTTGGTTCGGTGCTATGTCTTGTTAGAGATTAAGTCGACTTGAAGCTACACATTACACTTTTGATAGCCGACTTGGAGGAGATTATTTTTTATAAGACTAGATATATAAGATTGAATTGGTGATTGGTTTTCAGTGTATTGTTGTTGTGGTGATTCGTTTTGGTGTGATTGAGTGCAGTTTCACATGCCCATTTGGTTCACAGATAATCCGGTAGCTGACTGAGACAGAAACAGAGTATTTGCAGAGCGAGTATAGTCAGAGACTTAGTGCTTAACTGGAACTCATTCATGCATTGTCAGATGCTACTTCAGAGTTCATTTCACTGTATTTCATTATTGTAATCAAACTTTAAGTCAGTGAAACTTCCCTTAGGGTTGTAGCCTTTCGAGCAAAAATCTTTTGAGCAATGAGCCTGAATGCATGTGCATTCCCCATTTGTAATATTGTTTTGCTACTGGCCATAGTTGAATAATATTGTGGGTTAAAATCCCACCGCGGTTTTTCCCATTTGGGTTTCCACGTAAAAATATCGGTGTTATGATCTTGTGGTTGTTTGTTATTTGTTTCTGCATTTCAGTTTTAGGTGTATGCTTCCGGTGGTTAAAAGTTAAGTTTGAAAATCTGATAACCGGTAGATCATTGATTCACCCCCCTCCCCTTCTCAGTGATCCCTGATTCCAACACCTAGAACTACATGTATTGTTACTATTCACAAGTGATTTAGATAAACAAAATGTTTAACACCACGCTAGACATTGATCAATCGTCGCTCTTTTTACACCAGTTCAAGACAAAACTCCAATCCACTTATTGTAGGACCAATGCACTAATAACTCTAAAATGACAACGATTTACAAAATATGTTAACTTTAATACATAATCTTTGACTACCTATGCGTAACCCAAAGCCAAATAGATAACAAAATGACTCAACGATCATATGTAGGTATAACCTAGAACTACATGTATTGTTACTATTCTCAAGTGATTCACATAAACAAAATGTTCAACACCACGCTAGACATTGATCAATCATCACTCTTCTTACACCAATTCATGAACAAAACTCCAATCCACTTATTGTAGAATCGATACACCAATAACTCTAAAATGACAACGAGTCACAAAATATTTGAACTTTAATACATAATTTTATATTGCAACAAAAACTTCATCGGATGATTTAAAAAATTATATATATAACTGATGAACATCACTACTAATAAACTAAGCTGACATTCAAAGCTTTGCCATGCAACAAAAGATCCAACAAAATATCCCCATCCGTCAACTGACGTGACGTAATTAGCAAGCAAATGACACCAAATTCTCGACGCCAACGTACACATTCCCGTCAACGTCTAACCCAGACGTTTTTTAATTCTGACGGCGGCCTCCTGCATAAGCAGTACACAAGTCAACCGTATCCAACGGCCCAGGTTTCCTTGAGATCCCGTCAAAACATCCCGTCACTTCACGTCAACCTCGTAGTGGTGGGCCCAGATCTGATTCTCCACCTGGACTCCGTGACGTCATCCACCAGTCGCTTTCGCCGCCGACCTGTCACAGCCTGGAAAATCTGATTCACACCACTAAAGTGCCACGTCATCTAATGAGGTTAAATTTCGGGTACTCGAGTTAGCGTGCAAAGGATTTGGACATTAAAAGCTTATCTTAAGCCAGAGTTTTTTGTACTTTATTTTTAATTTTTGTAATTTGGTGAATTATTGATGTGCTTTGAATTTGATGTGGAGGTGAGGGGATTTTTGAGAAAGGGACTTTCACATGTTTCCATTCTAAGATACACCTCCCCCAATGTTATGATCCTTCTCCCTGTGCCCTAAATAGAAATTTCTGCAGCATTCTTTAAGATTGTTTGTCGCCTTCTTTATACACACTCTGGAAAAGACTTGTCCTTTGCCTCTCATGGTGTTCCACTACCATCACATCACATTTGTGGTGCATATTTGGGGCTTAAATTTGATGGTAGTATAGGTAGTTGTACCATCAAAGTTTTTATGATATTATTTTGATATGGATTTAGTTTGTACATGATTTTATTTATAATAACATATGTTTGGGTATTGGAAGAGCAATTTCGATTAGATAATCATTATGAAAGTTTTTGCTTGATGTTAATAGGTCCTTGGTATGTTGGTGAAGTTGAATGGTTCTTAATGAGTCCATTAGGGATCAAGTCTTGTTGAGTGCAAGGCTCCGACATCGTAAGGGATGAGGTCGGGATAATGCTCGAGCGAATTTGGCAGAGTAGATATTCCTCAATCCTTGGCTCTTACTTGATGAGGTTCTAGTCTAATTTGATATGGATTTAGTTTGTATATGATTTTATTTATAATAACATATGTTTTGGTATTAGAAGAGCAATTTGGAATAGATATTCCTTTTGAATATTTTGCTTAACGTCAATGGGCCCTATGTTTGTTGGTGAAGTTGAATGGTTCTTAATGAGCCCACTAGGGATCAAGTCTTGCTGAGTGCAAGGCTTCAACATCATAAGGGATGATGTCAAGATCGTGCCCTCAACGAATTTTACATAATGGATACCTCTCGGTCCTTGGCTCTTAGTTAAAGAAGATTGAATAGCTACACTATTTTGTGGATGATATAAAATCCTCCATAAGAAATAAAATGCTTGACAAATATGTTAGGTTGTCAAATTTAGGCTCTAAACCATCACTTACTCCTTCTTGTCT
The DNA here is from genome assembly GCF_030272615.1 of Cryptomeria japonica. Lineage (NCBI taxonomy): Eukaryota > Viridiplantae > Streptophyta > Pinopsida > Cupressales > Cupressaceae > Cryptomeria > Cryptomeria japonica. The sequence goes on along the minus strand of NC_081408.1, from coordinate 598,374,349 downwards.
ACTCATAATACCTTCCTTGCACTTTTAGTTGGTTTACTTTTTTGACTTGGAAAAGGTTATCAAACTTGGGCCCTAAATCATCACAATGTCCTTCTTGTCTACTCTAGATACCTTCCTTGCACTTTTAGTTGGTTTACATTTTTTATTTGAGAATTTTTTATTTTTTTCCTTGGATTACTTAATTTATAATTTCTCTAACAAAATTAATAGAACTTTCTTTGTTTATTAACTTTCTTGGGTGTGGTTCTATTTTATCCATTTTTTTGTGTGAATATACTCTACATGAACTTTTTTCACTAAAACTTGAGGTTAAGTACTCTTGAAAAATTATTGCTACATAAAGAAACCACTTCAACTTATAAAAAACTTAAGAACTCTTGAAAAAGTATTGCTACATAAAGAGACCACTGTAACTTATGATTTCAATAATTGTTTATTTCTTGACACAATCATATAATTGTTTATTTCTTGACACAAATATATGATTGTGTAGTAATACATTGAATAAAGGTGATAAGTTTATAGATAAGAAAAAATATAATGTATAATATATTCTTACATTTTATTACTAAAAAAGCCAACCGAAAAATTTAATTACATTCATATCTTTCTTTTTAACTAACAAAATAAAAATGTTTGTCTTAAGTGGGTTCTATTATTCTCTTTAATAATGGTTACTTAAAAATGTTTATATACTAATTGATTCCTCTTGTCTTCTAATTGACATGGATTTAGTTTGTGTATGATTTTATTTTTAATAACATTAGTCTTGATATCGGAAGAACAATTTCTAATAGATAATCTCTATGAAAATTTTGCTTGACGTCAATGGACTCTCGATGTTGGTGAAGTTGATTGGTTCTTAATATACTTACTAAGGATCAAGTCTTGTTGAGTGCAAGACTCTAACATCAAAAGGGATGAGGTTGAGATTGTGCCTTGACTGAATTTTGTCTTGGCTCTTAGTTGAAGAAGTTTCATGCTCGTGTATTGGATAGCTACATGATTTTGTGGATGATATAAAATCTTCCATAAAAAAATAAAAAATTGGTTGACAAATAGGGTAGGTTGTCAAACTTAGGCTCTAAATAATCAAACTTAACCTTTCTTGTCTACTCTACATACCTTCCTTGCACTTTTTATTGGTTTACTTTTTTTATTTGGGATGCAAATCTTTTTTTCTTAGATGAATTAATTTATAATTCTTCTATATAATAGAACTTTATTATTAAAAACTCACCTCTAAAGCTTAAGGTTAAGTACTCTTGAAGTATTGCTACATAAACAGACCAAATCAACTTTATATTTTAATAATTGTCTATTACTTGACACAAATTTATGATTGTGTAGTACTTAATTTAATAAAGGTGACAAATTTTTAGATAAAAAAAAATATTATGTATCATATACTCTTAAATTTTAATATTATAAAGATCAACCCAAAAGTTTAAAATTATATCATTCTTTCTAACTAACAAATATCAATAAAAATGGTTGTCTTAAGTGGGTCCCATTATTCTTTTTAGTAATTATTACTTAAAAGTGTTTATATACTAATTGATTCTTCTTGTTTTCTAATTATTATCAACATACACATGCAAATATATAACTAATGTAATGACTACGTACACAAATTTTAAGAGTAATAACAATCTTTAATAGTTGTTCATTATAAGAAAGAAAACCTTTAAGTTATAACAAAAAAAAATGATTTATTGTTTTCAAAACACAACCAATCAAATGACATTGATATTGTGTCCACTTAATATCTATTCTAAATGGTAAATATTATTTTATTTTTAAATACTTAGGAGTTGTTTTTGTAGGATTAAATACTATGCATGAAGTTGTCATTTTAACACCTTTTTAACATTTTTTTAAATATTAAAATTCCCTTAAACAAATTTGAAGTTTTTAGATTCTATTAAAAATTTGAATTTCTTTGGTATCAAACATCATTCCTACATGACACTTACTAACATGAAACTATAAAAATATTATGAAATATATTATTCTACTACCATTTTCAACCTCCATTTCATCCAACTTTTACAATACTTGTTTTGCTAGTTTTCAAATCATCTAAACAAGTATCAAATGAAGTGTTCATACATTTTACACTTGCATACTTTTTGATCACTTGTCAACTTATTTGTTCCATAGTCATTAATTCAATATTTATACAAACTATAATTTGAATACCCTTTATGAAGTGAAAGATAATTTTATTTAATTTTTAAATAATCACAAATTTAATACAATACACCAATTTTATCACAACTCACAAAATACATATGAAATTTCATGTTGTATGTCCCAACTATTTAAAAATTTATTTGATCAAACTTTTTAAGCACCTCTAACATACAAATATACCATTTTAGCAAACATTGAAATATATTTCAAATTTGGATATGCAAGCGAATAGTACAAATTCTTAGTTTATTAAAAAATATAAAATTACAAGAACTTATCTCACAATACAAGTGATGAGAATAATCTCTCTCTATCCCAAAAGAAATGTCATTACAACAATACACAAACATTTATGTGGGAGGCTTACAATCTTACGACTCAAGGGTTTTAATTCCTTGAAAATAATTAAAACTTCATCTACTATCTATGTCCAAGCTCCTTCTTGAATGAAGATCAAAATAGTTGAGGGGTGAGCATTTACCACCTCACCATATAACATCATCAAGTCATTAGTAGGCTCTAGCCAACCCCCAGCCAAGAAACCAATTAGAGAATTGGGTAAACCCAATATCTATGGTAAAATGAAGGACAACAATGAGAACACAAATTTGATTAATTTAGTACAGGGTTAGAAAGAAGGTCAGGGTTAGAAAGATGTCTCTAATTTTGATTTTGATTTTGGTGAAGTTTCTAGGTATACAAGATTGACAAAATCTAGCAAGAGGTATTTGGGGCTTTGTAGTAAGCTTTAAAGTTTGGTTGAGTGCTAGTGTATAAGGACTAACTACTAGTGTGCAACCATGGATACTCTTGGGGTTGTGTAGTAAGCTTTAAAGTTTAGTCGAATGATAGTGTATAAGGACTAACTATTAGTGTGCAACCATGGATACTCTTATTCACTAGGGCATGGCTTTGTAGTAAACTTCAAAATTTGGTTAAGTGCTAGGGTTCAACGACTATCTACTAGGGTACCATGGATACTCTTGTTCACTGGGGCATGACTTTGTAATAATCTTCAAATTTGTTTAAGTGCTACCATTCAAGAACTAAGTACTAGTGTCCAACCATGGACACTCTTGTTCACTAGGGCATGGTGGAATTTAACATGATGCTAGTGTCCTTATAATTTGGTGCTTGCAACTTTCTACAACTACCTACCTTACTTTTTGATCCTTGTGACATCTGTAAAATCCTAATGTCACATGTTTGTAAGGGATAATGAAGTTGTTTAAAGCTTGAAAGGGGGAATCAGGTTAGTACTATTGGAAAATTATCTTAGTCTCCTAGATGACATATTTTAGCCTCCACATATAATAGGTAAATGTGTGAGTGTGTGATCCTTATGTATAGGTATTTATGGTGTGCATAGGCTTTTAATATTAGGAGTAAGGTGCCATTTACCTTGCAATCCTATGCATTATTCACCTATCTCCTATTGGTGTAATAGGTTAATTACCTAATTAATTAATTAATCATCATTGAATTAAGCTAAACTTAGGAGTGATTTTTTCTTTTATTAGATTGACCTAAATATAGGTCATGTTGTCTCATTGCATAGGATGTGGACACTTTTCATAGTCTAATCATCTAGGGTTTTGGATCTTGGGTTTCTATCTCCTTTCCATAAGGATTGATAATTTAGTGTAATCATTATTTAGGCATATATCAATATAATTCTTAGGTTGTTGAGAAAATCGATCTTGTTTGATCTCCATTTATGATAGGAATTTTACCGAATGATGATTTTTTGAGAGCTATGGGGTTTAATCATCAACTCCAACATGGTATCAAAGCACTAGATCTACGAGTTCCTATTTAAATTTTCAATGATCAAACCTTGAGAAATATTTTGGTGTAGTTTGGAGCCAAACAAACCTTATTATCATGTTCAAAGTGGTCAAAATCTAAGGATTGACTATCATTTGATGATTTTTTTTTTTGGGCATAATTTTTAAGGGCACAAAAATTCATATAGTCATGTAGATTCATACATTGTGTTGATAGCCTTGCATTAGGAAACTACATAGAAATCTAATTGCTAATGTCATTTTTTGACACCTTATGTCATCATCACGTCATTTCTATATGAAACTCATTTAATAACATACTATTGTAGAATATTTCCTATCATAACTCCCATCGACTATCGCCCATCCATCACCCCAAAGTTGTTGCATCACCACCTCACTACCTTCATGTCATCATCTACTCACTCTACTTGTGCCAACCATCATCCATAGTTACCTAGGCAACTTGGGGCTAGGCTCCAACCACTCGCACCCAACTACTAGCTCTCTGGTCCACAAAAGGACTAGGGGATTATTTTTTATATCCCTTAGGTAACCTTATAGGGCAAATTGAGCAATTTATATAAAATCAGGTATAAATTGGGCATCCATTCTCCATTTTTTGCAAACCAAATACCATTGGAAAGATGGTTCTAAGACTAATCTACTAGTGTAGCTAAATTTTTCTAGATTCTTCTCTTGGTAAATTCTATAGGCATCTAAAGTTAGATATAATTATTTTCACTCAGAGGCTCATAACTTTTGCATCAGTTATTAGTTTTTTATGATTCTTACAACATCAAAAATACGATTCAACCCTCTACATAGATCCTACACCTACTTTTTTGGAAAAAAATAACATGTACCTTCTATTTACATCAGATATTAGTTTTTAAATTTTGGTTCATTTCTTAAAAATAAAAATAAATTAGGTCAATTTTTTGGGACGAAAGGATTTTATTTTATTTTGTATTATGAGTGTCCATATTGTTGTTTCTTTTTAATTTTTATACTTTTGCAACCAAATCATCATGGATCCAACCCATGCTGCCCCACTAGCTCCATACACTTATTATGGGTGAAAAAAAAAACATAGATATGTTTGAAAAATAAGGGTTATACAATGTTTCCATGGGTACAAAAATTGAACCAACAAGAACTGTGAAGAAGATAAAAAGGTTCAATAGGTGTCATGAGGATTTTGGGAATTTATGCAAGTTTATGTCTCTTCATATCCTATTTCATGTTGAATTTTGCACCACAACCAATCAAATATAGACTCAATTGGAGTTTCTATTTGGGAAACAAGATACCTTGAGAGAGTTCCAGTCGGAGAATGAGCTTATTGACTTGAATCCTAGATATTTTGATAGAATCTAGGACTTCACCAAAATAAAGTCTCTTATATTGTAGTTGAAATAGTGTGGTATTTAGAAGGATTACTCTTAATTGATTCTTTATATCCTTTCCAATCTTGGTACTAAATATCTAGTATTTGTTTCTTCCTTATGTACTAGAGATGTACTTGGTACCAAATTCACTATGCCTTCACTTTATTTTTCTTCATCACTCACTAGGGAACAATAAAAAATGGTAAAAATGGGAAAATTGAAGTCTTCCATATCGTAGGTTCTTATTATAACACCAAGAACCAGAGACAAAAAGGCTTCAAATGCCAAATGGCAGAAACAAAAACATAAGGATTTCAAGCCTCATGAGAAATCCAAGGAATTACTTGTTGATCACACCGCAGGAATGAGGGGGGGGGAGGTGAAACAGTCCAAATCATAAAACATATTATTTATAATCCTTCAAAAATCAAATCACAATTAACTTAACTCAAAAATTATGAAACATGAAACCATAAAGCACAATACACAAGAACACTAGTTTTACATGGAAAACCGAAGAAGGCAAAAACCATGGTGAGAATCAAACTCACAATATGAATAATTAATTATAATGTTTTAGGATGAAGGCCAAGGTAACTCATTGCACTTGATTGAACTTGTAGGAATAAGGTGCACAACCTTAGGGTAAGATACAAGGGACTTGCATTACCAAGACACACAATCTTAGGGCAAGATAAAAAGGACTTGCATTACTAAAGCGCACTACTCCAAGGCAAGATACAAAGATTGCACAAGTTGCCAAAGGACTCATCATATTTCAGTAGGTAGAGGTAAATGATGAATTGAAATGAACAAGATCTCTGGATCATGAAACTATCCTTGAGCCACTATGTCAAGCGAACAATATCATGAAAAACATATCTCACTTCATTCACTATCCTAGAACATTGTCACGCTGAAGATATGATCATCAAATCTCATCACAAACTGAATTTTACACTTCTAATTCTTCACATGAACTTGCATATCATTCATATCCAATTCACAACAATTCACACGTTTGCACTTCCATTTATACTAGTTAATTTATTAAAACCCTCAACTAGGTTGATCACAAACAATATATACATGGATTACATAAAGTCGGCCACCACAAGCAACTATACACAATGTGATCCACTCCAGGAGATAAAGGGGACCTAAATACATCACAACACATTTATAAGTCAATTCCAATAAACCACACATGCTAGCACATCCTCCAAACTTGGCATCCAATGTAACATATCGACAATCAAAACAATTGGCCTAAAAATTATCTTTCAAGCTAAATTACTCAATGCGAATCTACACACTATGGTAAGACCCATACAAACCTTCTAACTCAGCCTCTAATGCATATCTAGACCAAAAGAGTATGATCCAAATAAGATAAAGTAATTGAGTCGGCTAGGGAGCAACACAATTGAACATGTCGAACCACAAACCAACATAACTTCACTTGCCAATCAAACCAACACATGAGATATGAACTAAAAAATGACACAAATAATATGAAAATTTCCTCCAAGACACAACACATTAAACAACATAGCAGAACAATATAGAGCATTCCTCAAACTAGTCTTGATAGACAACCTCATTGTCAACAAACTACAACACCCAATCTTCACTATCTAATCAACTAAGAACATAACAGCATGATAGTGTAACATCCATAGGAAGTAGACATTATGTCCAAAAATTTAAGCCATAATCTTCAAAAACCAGAGGAATGCAGAGTATTCTTCCATAAGGACTTTAAATACTCTTTCCTGCATATTGCAATTTCTGCTATTGTTACCTTCCAGAAACACCGCATACTTACTTAGCATCACCACTAGACAACATAACAACATATAAACACTCATTTTCGAACTATATACTACATCCACAAAACTAAACAACTCCAACTTCCTCTTCATTTATTCTTCATTAATACACATTGTGACATTAATGACAACACTGGACAAGTTTGACATCAATGACAACACAAGGCAATTTTGATATCAATGACAACACAACTCAAGCTTCCAACATTACCCTCATATGATACATCAAATTGTTCTTCCTCTTGTAAGGGGAAATAATCTAAGAATGTTAAAAATGATAGGACATGATGAGAATTAGTGTTATGAAAATAATTTTGATGAGTTGAAGCACCTTCTAAAAAAAAAATCATATTTAGTTGCCTTCATCTGTGTCATCTAGTGCATATTCTTCTTCTACATTAGCACTTGCACAATTTGGGTCAACTATTGTAGGACATGGATTAGACAAGATGAATGCCATAATCTATTTTCATCCACCAATATTTCATCCAGGTTAGGGCTTCTTGATTCAAGAGCTTATCACAGTATGGATTCATCTTTGATCATGTTCTCTTCATATGTGCCTTGCACATCAAAAAATGATCTAATGGGAAATAACACTTATATAAGTGTTCCTAAGAAATTTATTTTAGATGTTAATGATGACACATTTTATGATGTACTTTATGCCAACTATCTTCCAATCTCATTTCCATCTACCAAATTACACATAGTGGGATAGGAAAGACAACTGAGTTTACACATAATTTAATGCTTATCAAAACCTACATAGTAGATAGATTATTGCAATTGAAACAATTGACAATGCCTCTTGATTGTATGCCTTCTCTCAATTTTCTTCAAATAAGCCCAAAATTCCATTGAATAGTTCACTCCCATGCATCTACAGTGGGTCAAAAATATGAGAAGTTGGTCACATGAACCTATACATGCTTCCATCACTCACCTTGGTTCATGAGACTTGTGTTGAGATTACACATCCTCTACCTCTTGCATCTACAAAGATCAATTCAGTTCAAAAAGATGATAGTTGTCTTCCAATTCTAGTCTTGTGGGATGGATTCTTGCTAGATGTTACAAGGTTATTTATTGGGTTTCACATTGCAGATATTAGTGACATGCTTGAGGATATTTACTTCCTCTTAATGGTAGCTTCAGTCCGCCTATCATCAATTCATCATTTAGTTTGGAGGTTGTTCTCCAGGTATCTCATAGTTGTTTGGGTTTTCTTCTTTTGATTGGCATATTTTTATTCAAACATGTGGACAATTAAGTAGTTTTCATGGTACACATCATGATGCCTTTCATCCCATCTCTTTTCATGGATTTATTCTATTGTGGCCATTGGATTTTTTTCTTCCTAAGGAGGGGAACATTATTTTCCAATTTTAGATCTCATCAACATTCTTCTTCAAAAATTCATTATTGAAATAGGAGTTCCTTACTTATGGGGGGGATTTATTATCTCTTCATTTCTCTTCTATGGGGGGATATTGATACATACTCATGTGACCAAATAAGTACTTAGGGGGACATGTTGAGTCCTACAATATTTTGTTACATGTGTGCATTTATTTATTTTTTCTCTCTTTTGGAGAGGATTATTTTTCTCATGAGGTTTTCTACCTTTCTATAGTTATGAGAGATTTAATTTTTTTGTACATTGATATCTCATCAGGCCTTGTAATTGTGACCCATCCATGCATCCGTCTTTACATTCATCATTAAGGTTTTAGTTTTTCACTAAGTTGATATTAAGGGGGATTGTTGGAATAATAGGTTAATCAACTAATTAGTTAATTAATCATCATTGATTAATTATCCCCCTTCACTTTATTCACTTAATATAAACTTTGGAGTTATTTATTTTATTTTATTAGATTGAGATAAATATAGGTCATGTTGTCCCACTTCATAGGATGAGGACATTCATCATAGTCTAATTTAATACCTACCTAGGTTTTTTTTTATCTAGGTTTGTATATTATTTTCATAAGAACTTATCAGTAATTGTAATTATTTTTAGGTTTACATATGCATCAATACAATTCCTAGGTGGTTGAGAAAATCTATCTTTCTTGATCTCCATTTGTGATAGGTATTATCCTTAGGAACTTCATCCTTATGTTGATCCTTAGGAACTTATTTCTCATGAAGATCTTCATGTGTATCTTCTTCATTGAGCATTGTATACAATGCCTCTTTATCTTCAAGGTTTTCTGGAGACCCACAAAATCTATCCATCGGCCAACTAAATAAATATTTCAAGAGGGGCCTGCACATGTAGGAAGGCACACTGCCTAGAGCACACTGCTCATCACAAAAGGAGCCTCATTGACTACAGATCCAAAGTATCGGGTTACAAATAAAAAATAAACTCAGAATGAGCATCTACTATGCTGGATGAGTTCTGGTTAAAGTACTGTCTATACCGGCTATACTGTAACCTCCCTTACTGGTATCTTAGATTGCTTCCCAAAACTCTAGACAAATAATCAAGACTGATTGTAGATCATTACATTCGCATTCTATCGATCAATATCTCACTCACATACCATCAAATAACCTATCACATCTCTTATCTGTCATATCCTCAAAATGATCTAACTCAGACTGACTTATATACCCAATTACATGAATAAATACAAATGCCTTATGTCGGCTTACAACCATATTACAAAGGATAAGACACGCGTCGGCCCAAACAAAATATAAACATGAAATAATATGAGTGTTTCCACTTCCACACTTGTCGGATCAATCTCCTATGTAGGCCTTAGAATACAGGTTCCAAGTTTACCGGTTACATGCATGTCTGTTCCCTGAATGTCGGTTGCTTGATTGCCGGATCTCCCATGAAGTGTGTTGCCAACAATGACAACACCTATAACTCGGATGAGTGTCAATTGCCAATAATCTCCCCCTTTGGCATTGATGGAAACACTCATGTGAAAAATAGATCATTGAAGTGCTGTACCGGTTCCTATCCAAAAACTGATCTTTGAAGACTACTCCCCTTGAGCTATACATTACTTCTTATGTCCCTTGAAATTTTTCACATCCACCTCTCCCCCTTTGACAGCAATGCCAAAGGTCGAGGCAAAAAAAAAAGAAATGAGCAAAACTGTGAATACTGGATCTAAATGTACTTGAAAATATCTAGATAAGCACCCTTCAAAAATGCCAAATAAGTATCCTAGCCGGATTTTAGAGTTCTCAAAATTGATACAAACTCGTTTAGAATGTAAGCGTGTAGTTCTTCTTCTATTAGGATTGTCGGTTTGGGCATATTCATCTAGTCCATACATTCCTGCTTATGAAGTAACAAAGTATTAAGCCTGGGACTTACCAAACCTCTCAATTCTCTGGCCCGCCGGATTAATTTGTCCTTTTCCTTCTCTAGGGCTGAAATTTTAGACTTTAAAAGAAAAATTTGACCATCAACAGAGCTGGTCAATGATTCAGTACCATCAAAAGTGACTACAAGTTGCTCCAACTTGTCCTTATTTGCCTTAACTTTATTATCCAAGTCTGCTGTAAGTTTTGTTATGTTAGGGCAAGACCGGTATATTTGACTACATTGATTAAGAGCTTCATCAATCTTTGTCATTTCTTCTGTCAGCTTAGCTTTGTCAGATGTGATCATATTATCATAGGTGACCTTTCTATCTATATTATACCTTTCCACCAACTGTCGGTTTGACACTTGTTGAAGAGTTTTATACTCTTTTGCAATGTTCTCAGTCAAACCTTTCAACTTATCAGATGGAATAGCAACTTGATCTATCTTGCATTCCGGTGCAAGCTGCTGCAAAATTGGAATAGCCTACTCAATAACCTAGTTATCCTCTAATCCTTCCTTCCTCAATTTCTGAGCCGCAAAAAACATCAATTCAAAATTGCTCAGTTGCTCAATATTATTATTCCCAAAATGACCAAAATTTTCTTGACTAGACGAGTCAAGTGCCAACAATGAGGAACCAACATCCAATGAAGGTGTTGATACCTTGACTTCAATATGTTCATCTTGACCTTTCTCCTCTGCCTTTTGTTCAACTACATCCTTTATTGTCTCCTAACCATGAGTGGCTTCACCACTTGGTGCAATTATTTCTACAACCTCTACTTCATGAATTTTAATTGTATCAACATAAATTACTGGAGGAGGATTGTCTTCTATTGATATGTTGATCTCTACATCTTGTACATGTGTTACTGCTGGAGGAATGTCCTTAGTTAGTTTCGGTTCTAAAACCAGTGGATATCCACCTAGTATACCTTTACCCTTAGCATCGATCAAGATGTCTGGAATGTCAGACTTAGGCAGTGTATCCAATGATGTAAAGAAACCCAGTTTATCAACAAAGAACTTAACCCAAGCCTCATGAGTTTCCTTGACAATCTCATTTACTTTGTCCACCATAAGACTTATATGTCGGTGTCTACTTCAGAAAATTCTCTTGTTAGAAAAATATAGACACTGTCGCATCTCTTCTTTAGTAATAACACCACAAATAGTTAGTAATTCCTGAACCTTTATGTGTTTGTCTTCCTCAGTCGCAGATAGTCTCCTAGCATCTAACTTGTTATACAAATCTATCGGTATTTGCTTCTCAATCTCAAGTAAAGATTTCTTATATATATCTAAGTATAGAAAAATTTATTCCTCTATCTCCTTTTGCTCATTATCATCCATATCACCATAATAATGTTGTATGTTACTCAAAATGCCATCCTTTGTGATTTGATCAATTAGTTCAACAATAGAAAGAGGACCAATAACCTTAACACTTTTACTAGATTCAAGAGTTTTATCTAGGTCTAATTTCTTCCTCTTACTGGGGGTGGGAGTAGACTCCTTGGCTAGTTTTCTTTTCTTAGTAGGCTTCCTCTCCTTCAAAATTTTCTTCTGTGCCATCGGAGGAGTGACTTTGGTTTTCTACAGCTTCCCTTCCTCGAGCTTCTTCCTTTGAATCCTCATGTAGATCTTAGGAATCTTCAGGGTTTCTTCCTCTGTCTGAGAACTAGATTCAACAAGAGCAATAAAGGTCTCTGGTTTCTTCCTCTTCGATATACCCTTGTCGGTTCTTGCTTCTGGAGAAGCTTGTAAAGCTGCGAGAGGAGATGTCTCTTCCAAACCAATGATTTGTTTGATCTCAGAGGACATCTTTTGGACAGCCTGTCCAACCTTCTTTATTTGTCCTTCCCTTTTCTTCTTAATAAAACCTATCTTTACTTCAGATTCCTTCTACTTTGTAGTACCAAAATTTTTCTCCATCTCATCAACCGGGGCATCTATAAGCATCTTCGCATAGAGGTCCAAGATATGTGCATCAACCTCATAGACCATTTCAATAACCTAGATAGTTCTAGGTTGCATAGCCTCCATTAAAGTTTCATCCTTTTTCACCATGAATCATATGTCGGTAGAGTATTTGTCAACTATATTCTTAGGTATCCTTTCCCTCTTCTTCATTGCTTTCTAAAATTCTTTGAAATAACCCCACATAATGGAGTCTCTCTCTTGTCCCAAATTTCTCAAGACATCCTTAATCTGTTTTCCTACTAGTATATCAAAGGCCCATTGCCTCTTACCGGATCCTGATATCTCATTAAAAAAGAAAAGCATTAAAGAAACAATGAGATTCCCATATCAGAATGTAGCTTTCACTTTTCCCTTAATCTTTCCCAAATTTGAATCAATTCATCGCACATCCACTGACATAGATCATATTTCACATTTTCCTTTACCATCTTGTGTACACAATAGATATAGGAACTAGAAATAGAGTTCAACTGGTTGGATTGGATTACCTTGTATTCGATTACCATGCTTGCAAATTGAACATATTTATCCTTGATGGTGCTAATCTGCATCGGCCGGTTGTCAAAGGTGGCACCAATTAGCTTGTTCACTTCATTGTTAGGAATTTTCCTCTTTCCTAGTATCTATCCGACCTGGGGTAAACCAATGAGAGCACAGATCACCTCCTTGGTAATTTTGTAGGGTCGGTCAAGTCATGTGAACTTGCCATAGACTCGGCTTAGCACATACCAAATCATCTCATCCTCAAACTTGGGCATCTCCAGAATATCAATGAAACCTTGATCCTTCAGAATTTGAAATTCTGGTTTGATCAATCCATCCTTGTTCAGAAAAGTGGACAAGTACATTGATTTAATCTTTGATGATCCCAGATACTCCAGAGTGCAATGAATATATGCTCTCACATCTTCCACATAAAGAACTCCACCAGGAACCCTAAAAAATATGTTGATGGAGTCATCAACCTTTGTAATTTGAGGACATTTCTTAAATTTTGGACGTGGACGATCCTTAATGTCCACCATAACAAGGGTAGCCACATCTATCAAAGTAGGAGAAGATCCAGAAGCCATCACAATTCAAAAAAGTAGCGTGAAAAATAGATAAATACCTCTCAACCTAAGCTCGTGAAAACCTTTGAAAATCCGCTCAGAAAATACTGGAAATCGCTGGAAAATGCTCTTAATCACCTTGATCGCCTTAAACTTGCTTTGCTTCACTCTGAGTGCAGTGTGATAAGAAATGAGGCAACTTATTCTTTTTATCCTATGAAAACCTAATTCCTTATTGGCATTAATGCATGTCGGCATATCATACCGAATTCAAAATCCATTATCTCAGTGCCGGTTATCCTCCAAACTGACTTCACCAAGATCTAAAACAAGCTTTCAAACCACTACCGAGGTTAATACAAAATTTGTCATTCATTTGCCTCCTCCTAAGGCTAATGCCTTAGTTACCAGATGTGTTTCTTGTTGGTGCAGGAACATTCTTCTTTGTCGATTGAGTAACCGATGAATTTGCCTTTGTTGATTGATCATCAGATTTCCTAACCCACCGTTTAGCATGAGCTTGCTGGATTTCATCAACCTTTTGCTTTCCCTTCTCATTAGATGTGTGCAATATTTAGCAATGTGTCCTATTTTGTTGCATGCATAGAAAGTAACATTGTTCTTTTGAATTGCCTTGTTGAGTCCTTGACCGTTCTTTGACCTACATTGATTAGTCATATGTCCAAACTTTCCACATGCATGACATCTCACATTCATTCTACAATCTTCTATCCTATGACCATACTTCTTACAATTTGAACACTGACCGGGAACTGCGTTATGATTATGATTTTCTCTATTCCTACATTGACTTGCTCTATGACCAAAATTATTACAAACAAAACATCTACCATTAAATTTGTGTGCATTGGGTTGCCTTACCAATGATTTCAGATTCTGATTGTCTAGTAGATTCCCCTGATTTGCAGTACCGAGGCTTTCTCCATGCTCAAATCCAAGACCTCTAGTGTCTCCAGTGTCTCTTTGATCCTTCAATAATTCATCTAGCCTTGTAGAAATAACCCTGAACTTTTCTTTGTATTCATTTGCAGCATCTAGATCACTTCTTAGGACTGTCACCATTCTTTCCAACTCTTGATCATTGTTCTTTGATTATACCAACTCATTTCTCAATACATCATTCTCATGCGTCAACCTAATGCATTCCTCAAATATGTCTTTCAGAGATATAGAAAGATTTTCTTCATTATTCTTCTAGTCTTCAATCTCCTTGGACATCCTCATGGTCATGGCTTGCATCTCATTCTTCATGACATTATTCTCCTAACTCAACATTTGACATAATTCCTTAAGGGAATTCTTCTCTTCATCATCCGAATTTTGTAAAAGTTTCTTCCTTTTAGCTAGAGCAGATGATAACCTCTCTTGCAGGGTAAGGATGGATTCCTTTGCATAATTCAACTCATCTTTCAACTTCAAGTTCTTCAACCTTTCAGCATCATAGTCTTCAAGTGCCACTTCAAGTTCCTTTTGTAGACTCATCTCCATGGATTCCAAATACATGATCTTCATCAAGTTGTTAGACTTATTCCAAGGCACCAAGCTCTAATACTAATTGTTGGAATCCAAGAACACTGAGAGTGGGGGTGGGGGGGGGGGGGGGCGTGAATCAGTGTTCTACCGGATATAATATTTTTAACCTTATTAACAAATCCACTTAATAACTGGTATTCATAAAAGAAAGTAACAACAAGTAATATTAATGCAACCACATGAATCAACACCATAACACAAAGATTTATACATGGAAAACCTCAAAGAGGTAAAACCATGGTGGGATTGGAGACCCACAATATATGTCCACTGGCCAACTGAATAAATATTACAAGAGGGTCCTGCACATGTAGGAAGGTACATTGCCTAGAGCACACTGCTCATCACAAAAGGAGCCTCACTGACTACAGATCCAAAGTACCGGGTTACAAAAAACAACCTAAACTCAGAATGAGCATCTGCTATGCTGGATGAGTTTTGGTTAAAGTACTGTCTGTACTAGTTATACTGTAACCTCCCTTACCGGTAGCTTAGATCACTTCCCAAACCTCTAGACAAATAATCAAGACCGATTGCAAATCATTACATTTGCATTCTATCGATCAAGATCTCATTCACATACCATCACATAACCTATCATATCTCTTATCTGTCATATCCTCAAAATGATCTAACCCAGACTGACTTATATACCCAATTACATGAATAAACACAAATTCCTTATGTCGGCTTACAACAATATTACAAATGATAAGACACATGTCGGCCCAAATAAAATATAAACATGAAACAATATGATCATTGCCACTTCCACGCTTGCTAGATTAGTCTCTTATGTCGGCCTTAGAATACCGGTTCCAAGTTTGTCAGTTACATGCATGTCGGTTCTCTGAATGTCGGTTGCCTTGATTTTCAGATATCCCATGAAGTGTGTTACTAGCAATGACAACACCTATAAACTGGATGAGTGTCAATTGCCAATAATTTCTATGTCTTTGGCCTATGTAGAAGGTATATCTAGAGGAGGAGTTGCCTGATCATCTTGTGTAGATGGATGGGGAACATCCTTATCTTGTTCAATTGGAACATTTACCCTTGTTCTCTTCTTTCTATGAAACTGATGTTCTTCCACCTCTTCTTGTTCTTCTATGGGATTCAATACACAATCTCTTAGAGCCCAGACGAGCAGGTGAGTTGGCTTGGGCCATGGGTTTTCTCCCCATTGGTCTCGGGTTTGACTCCCTCCCTAATTTTTGAGGGGGGACTGCTTGCGGGTTGTGGATCCTCCCCGTAGGGGACTAGTCTCACCTCAACTCGCCCCTTCCTTGATCCCAAGTTGACAATAAAGTAAGTCCAAGGTAAGACAGGTTGGGCATTGGTCTGGGTTGTGGGGATACCCCTGTCGTAACAAAAAAACAAACAAACAAAAAAATCTCTTAGGACCCTTTCTCAACCTCTTATAGGTTATAGGTTGTTCAAGTAATTTCTTAACTTTATTCTTGTCTTTAGATGGTTCAATTTCTCTCTAAACAAGGGGGGTAGTAGTAGTAGATACAATAAGCCTTTTCTTACTTATGGCAACAACCTTATACTATTCTCCTCATTTGGAAACTCTCATCACCTTTATTGCATCCCTCTTAGTGATAGGTCTTTCATGACCTATTGGATTTGCAACCTCAGATGGTCTCATGGAATAAGATGACTTATTCTTCTTTAAAGTCATTTATTGTTGTCAAGGAGCTTGAACTCTTACTTGTGGCATAGGATCCATAGGATATGACTTTTCAATCCACTTTTGAGTCCATTGGACCACAATCCTCTCCCTTTGCATCCATATCCTCAATTTTTTTAATAGAAGGGTCTACATTAAATACAGGGATATTATAGATCACCTACGATTTATAAGAGCAATGCCACCTCTTTCCATCATCTTCATGTCCCTTAGGAATTCATACTCACGAAGCCAGGTTTTATAGCTTCAAATCCAGTCTACAATAATCCCTTATTCTTACATCATAATCATTAACACAATTAGCCCAATAATCTTCCACCTTGGGATCATTCCTAAAGTAAGCTCCAATTATCGGGTTGATTTTACCAATTGGATCAAATATGTCTCTTTCCATTGATAAAGGATTCAAGGAGTAGTTTGAAATATCAAGGTCCACACCTTTACATTTTTCATATCTAGGAAAGCATCTACCCCTACTTTTATTGGAAGGGTGAAACAAGTCTTATGTTTTGTAACAATCAACTTGTGTGATTCACAAACTTGTCTATGTTGGCCATTTGGAGGAATTGATTGTGTTGCATTGATGTTTTATCATTGATGTCGACATTAGCTGTTTTGGCTGCTTTACTGGTATCCTTTTGGTCCGAGTAGGTTGTTTGGTTTCTGGTTGGATTAGATCATGATGATCCAGTATGCTCTAGTATGCTTTGGCTTAGATCTGTTATTCTTGCTACTTAGATTCATGTTCAGTCAGTTGGTTTTGATTTGGTGATCGGATGCTATCCTGCATGTTGGTAAGCTTGGTTTGTTGATCCGGTGAGGGTTTCACTGGTAGAGCTTTGTTGAAGATCTTTGATGATATGCATAAGTGGTGTTGGTGCGGCTTCTTGTGGAGATTCAGGATGCTGATGGTGATCATGTTTGAGACTTGGTTGATTGGGATCACTTCTTTAGCATGTGTGGACCTATATTGGGTCTCGATTTATCTAGGTTATGGAACAACTTAATGTCATATGTGGATTGGACTTCTTGATGTGTTTTCAGGATGTCTTATGGGTTGGATATTATTTGTTTGGTCTTAGGTAGGCATGTTTTGTAATTATGCAATTGGTTTATTGTCTGGTGGTTGACCTGATAGTTTGTGGTCAAGGGTTTGTATATATATGATGTAAGATCTCATTGTAGATCATATGTGAGGAAGAAATGTATATGTAAGTAGCGAATGATGTAATAATCATTCATGCAGAGTATTTGGTCGATCATTGGTGATCAAGTTGGGTTTATGTAAGAGGATTTAGTCCTCCAATATTGAGCTTAACCAAAACTATATTCAGGCATAGGAGATGCTATCATTGTAGTTCATTCTCTCTTCTGGATTGTACTATGGATTTCTATGTAGTCAGTGAGACTCCTTTTGTAATGAGCAGTGTGCTCTAGACTATAGGCCTTCCTACAAGTGCAAGCCCCTCATTTGTAATCACACACTTACTGCAAAAATATTATCTAACTGTGGGTAGGCTTCCCATCCCGGTTTTTCCCTTTACCAGGTTTTCCTTGTACAAATCTTGGTGTCATGTGGATGGTATTTATTCTCTAATTATTGCTTATTCTTAATTGGTATTGTTGGTGTAAATAATTATTCATCATGGATATTATTACACTTTACTTAAGTTTACTTAGGAAATGCATTTCATCGTAGTTTGGGTATGAGACACTTGGGTGTTTGTGCCACATTGGGATAGTGTGTGTAGGAGAATTTCCACCTTTTATGGTGTGATCTTGTTGTTACACTCCACATTGAGTGGGTGATCCACCTCATGTGGACTATTATATTGTTTCTCCTACCTACCCACACCTATTTCCTACCTACCCTTGTTTCTTATTGAGCCACATGTCATGTTTGTGTGCTCACATATCCATATAGCCTTGTCTATATAAGCAAGCTTATATTCATTATATGTAATGCTTAATGATCCAGTTGATCATATTTTTCATCTTGATAGAATACAATTTATTTCTATCATCTATTTTGTTCTCTCTTATTTGTGCTTTCCATTGCCTCTTGATCTTGGCAAAATCTCACATGGTATCAGAGCTAGTCCATGTCTCACATGGTATCAGAGCCATTAGAGTGTCATTGGTTTGCTAATTGAGAGAAATTGATGCTATTTGGTATTGTGTATTTTGGAGTTTTCTATTGTGGGTTATTATTGAAGCTTGATGGGTCAAATATGAGGTTACCATTGGATTGAAGAGGTCCAAGAAAGTCAGTTTTGCCTTTTGTTTCATCCAAATCGGACTTCAGAGGCCAAATCTAGAGGCATTTGAAGTTTGACACTGCGGCGGAAATTTTCCAGAAATTATAATTTTGTAGGCATTTTTCAAATAGCGATATCTCACTCATCCGAACTCCTTTTTTCGAGCAATTTTTTTTGTTTTCGGGTAGAATTTTGGGATCTGTACAGTGGTGTAGAATTTTTTTGATTTTCGGATATAGGTTTTTCGGAAATCGTGAAATCTCAATTTTTACAACTTTGGAGGCTTCGTTTGGGCTCATATGGACTCCTTTTCAGGTGCCATTTTTTTTGAAAGTGCATATTTTTTCATCTAATTTCATAATCTGCCATTTGTTTGTAGTGATTTTGAGTAAAAATTGTACTTTTAGTATTTGGCCATTTTTGGCATATTTGGTACTTGCATTTTGCTTGGATCTCAGTTTAGATCACTAGCAATATTTGTTGAAGTCTCTTAGATCTCATTTTGAGAAGTTGTAAGTTGAAATCAAAAGTCCACTTAGCCTTGTTTTGCAAGTGGCCTATTGTACACACACTACATATAAAGTGCCAAAATCATCATTTTTTGGGGGTACTTTGATTGAGTTAATTTGGGGGGGTGTCTCTTGTGCTTTTGTGCTCTTGTGTTCCTTCCTTTTTTGCTACTAGGGTTCTTCTAAGTTTCCTCTCTTAACTCCTTATAATTATGCTACTTGGAAAATTGATGCATGGAGTAAACTTATGGAAAAAGGACTAACTCATTATATTGATGGAACTATTGTTGCTCCTGCTGATCCTAAGGTTGATCCAGTTGGTCACTTGGATTGGCTCACTAAAAATATTATGACAATTGGTACCTTAAGAAAGTATGTATCAAAGGATCTCATTTTTCATATTCAGAAGTGTACTCTAATCAAGGATGCTTGGCAAAAGTTTCAAGACTTGTATAGTCAAGTTGATGAGATTAGGGGATATCAGATTGATAGTGATCTCACCATGTTAGATCCCAAGAACTTTGATACTATACAAGATTATGTCACTAAGGTAAATGAGTTGAGGGCACAACTCAAAGATTGTGGCATTGATAAGAAGGATACTCAATTGATATTCAACTTGATAGGCAAGCTTCCACAAGAATATGCAACATTTGTTTCTAGTTTCCAAACCCATAGGATGACAATGGGTTCAAGCTACACAATGCCTACATTTGATGCTTTCAATGAAATGTTGATGATGGAACAAACTAAGTTGATAAGCATGGGCATTCTTAAGGCTTCTAAGTGTCAAGCATTAGTGGCAAATCAAGGGAACAAAGGAAATCAAAGAAAGGACAACTCAAACAAGAAGAAATGGCAATCAAAGCCTAAGGACAAAGCATCGTCCTCTCCACAACAAGGAGATACATCCTCTTCCAAGAGGGATAATTCACCAAAGAGGGAGAGACCTACTTGTGCCTATTGTAAAAAGTTTGGTCATGAGGAGTGTCGTTGCCATTTTAAGAAGATTGATGAGCTCACACATATCATCAAAAAGCATAACATTGATTTGCCTAATGTCTACAAGAAGGATGATTCATCAACTTCCACTTCCTCACATTCAAAAGGAAAAGGGCAAGCATTCATGGCTTCTACAAGTGGGAAGACTCACTCTTTTGGGACAAGAAAAGGAAAAGCTCTTTGTGCTACTGTTAGTCACGATTCAGAGAGATGGCTTCTAGATTCAGGGGCTTCTCATCATATGGCATCTTCGTAGTCTATGTTCTCTACATTTGAGCCTTGCACCATGCCATAGATATTGATGGGAAATCATACATACATGGATGTGATTGGGAAAGGATCTATTGACATTGGGGATAACTCCTTCAATAATGTGTTGTGTGTACCCCACTTGACAAACAATCTCCTTTCCATCTATCAAATCACACATGGCGCAACTAAGAGAGTTGTGGAGTTCACACCTGAGTCGGTTTTCATTAGAGACTTGGAGACTAGAGCTATCATTGCGACTGGGGTGGTTGATCATGCATCTCGGTTATACTCCTTTTCAGATTTTGTTGATGATGATGATTTCACATTTGATGATTCTACACATGATGATCAGACTTCTTGTGATGGTTCAAATTTTGAGGAGAACTTTGGACACTTGAACATGGGGATTCTCACATGTGACCCCATTCTTGAGTCTTGTATTTCATCTCCTCATATTGATATCACATCACCTATTACACCTGATGATGCGAATAGTGCGACAGTTTTGCCTTCATGTGATTCAGTGCAACAGGATATTCATTGTCTTCCAACTTCAGATTCATGGGATGATTACTTGACAGACATTGCAAGTTTGTTTGTGGAATCCTATATTGCAGATTTGGGAGACATCATTGATGACATTCATCTTCTCTTTGATGAAGGTGATCCTTCTTTGATTATTGTGAGGGAACACTTTGACCCTCTTGTTCATTCTCTACATGATCATTCTTTCGAGGTTGACATGATTGTGGATACTTATGTACAACAGTTGGAGGAGGTCTCTTTATCTTTTGAGGAGACATGTGAGTCTTTGGGACATGTTCTACATCCATCTCCACTAGATCTTGGAGTGCCTTTTTTAGCAGTGTGGCACAGTTTACCACCTTTGGAGGGGGTATCTTTCAACATTGACATGGGGACACTTGAGCAGTTTTCAAAGATTCCTTTCATCATGAGTTTTCTTCATACATCTTCCCTTCATGATTGGGGAGACTTCATGGATATACCTTTGGTTTTGTTTCTTCCTAAGGGGAGGAATGTTGTTCGACATTCGTGGAGCAGTTTCTTCATACATCGAGCTTCTATCATTGGTGCAGATTCCACATTGAGGGGGGGCTTCCTAGTCTCTCTTCTTCTTCTTCTTCTTCTTCTTCTTCTCTCATATGTGGGGGACTTTTTCCTCACATGAGGTTTTGTTCCTCACATTCTTCTATGAGAGTTCTCTTGTACAACTTTCATCTCTCTTTTGGGGGAGGGTTTTTTCCCATTGGGTTTCTCTCTCTTTCTCCGCTTTGTGAGAGATTTCATTGCATTGGTTTTTATGCATTTGCATTTGTACATGGGTACCTAACATGGCCTAGTAGCAGGGACCCATCTTTCATTGCTTAGTTGCATTGTAAACTTTAGTGCATTCCCCTAAGTTGCACTTAAGGGGGGGTGTTGGTGTAAATAATTATTCATCATGGATATTATTACACTTAAGTTTATTTAGGAAATGCATTTCATAGTAGTTTGGGTATGAGACACTTGGGTGTTTGTGCCACATTGGGATAGTGTGTGTAGGAGAATTTCCACCTTTTATGGTGTGATCTTGTTGTTACACTCCACATTGAGTGGGTGATCCACCTCATGTGGACTATTATATTGTTTCTCCTACCTACCCACACCTATTTCCTACCTACCCTTGTTTCTTATTGAGCCACATGTCATGTTTGTGTGCTCACATATCCATATAGCCTTGCCTATATAAGAAGACTTATATTCATTGTATGTAATGCTTAATGGTCCAGTTGATCATATTTTTCATCTTGATAGAATACTTATTTTTATCACCTATTTTGTTCTCTCTTATTTGTGCTTTCCATTGCCTCTTGATCTTGGCAAAATTTCACAGGTATATCTGCTATTTTGGTAATTGGTTTATGCATTCCGATATTGATCTTTTGGGTCCTGGTATTAAAGGTTTAATTGCTTAAGGTTCCGGTAATTTGGTGACAACTAATTCACCCCCCCTCTCAGTTGTCTTCTAGTTATTTGAACTATCTAATAATTGGTATCAGAGCTCTAGTCCTCTTTGCAGAAGCTTAACCGCTTGAGGAAGATCCTATGGCAACTAATAGTTCAAGTTCATCTAGTTCATTTCTAGCTATCTTTCGGAGAGATATTCCTAGGCTTGATGGAACAAATTACAAAGTATGGAAGATTCAGATGGAGACTCATATGAGATGTCTCGGTAAGAAAATTTGGGAAATCATAGAGAATGGTGTTACACCTTTTAATCTGGCATCTGACAATCCTCCTCCAGAAAACTTGGATAAAGAGCTTGAGAATAATTGTAGAGCAAGAGAAGCCCTCTTGTGTGCACTTTCTGATCAGCAAATAATGGGATTAACTGACAAATCATCAACAAATGCTATATAGGACAAGTTGGAGACTCTTAATGAAGGTGACCCTACTGTTAAGATTGCTAAACTTGATGGTTATTGGGTGAGATATGAGAACTTGAAGATGGAAGAAGATGAAAGGATTATTGCATTCATGGAAAGGGTAAATGAAATTGTTATAGGAATTCAATGTTGTGGTGGAACTCTGAGTGAAGACGAAATAGTTTCTAAAGTTATGAGAGCTTTGTCATCGGCTTACAAGATGAAGGCTACTGCAATTAATGAATTGAGAACAATGGCTAATAATTTTGTCAATAGAGATACCTTGGTTGGGAAGTTATCTGCTTTTGAGCTTGAAGAATTTGGACCTTCTGGAGTTGTGAAGTCTGAACCTGCTTTTCATGCATTTACATCATCAACCGACAAGCAAGATTGGAAATATTTATATGCAAATAAATTGGATGATATGAAGAGAGAAGATGAATAATTTGAGAAACTTGAAGCCCTATTTGCTAGAAGAGTACCTAAAGGACTGATAGGAAGTAAGTATGAAGGAAAAGCACCTTTTAAATGTTTTCCATGTAATAAGATAGGTCATTTTGCATCTAGATGTCCTGAAAGGAATTTAAGATTTGAAGAAAGAGCTAGAAGATCTTTTAAGCCTAACCCTAGATATCAAAACAAGTATGAGTATAGGAAAAACAAAGATAAATCATGCTACATAGCTGATGAGGAAGGTGTGACCGATTCTGATGATGAACTGACACAAGACTCTGCTAGTGGTTCTGGTAATGGAAAGGAATGGGTGTTCCTGGCTATCAAGGAAGATGTTCTGACACTAGAAGAGAATGTACCATAAGAGAAGGCACTTGTTGCTAAAATTGAAGATAAGGATGAATGGGTAATTGACAGTGGATGTTCACATCATATGACTTGAGATAAAAGGAAGTTTCTATCTTTGCAAGAATTTGATGGCGGTCTGGTTAGATTTGGAGATGACAAAGTATGTATGATCAAAGGAAAAGGAACTATATCATTATATGGTAAGCACAATACTGATAATGTTTATTATATTGAAGGTTTAAGGAATAATAGTTTGAGTGTAGGACAATTGGTGGATAAGGGATTTCAATTACAATTCAAGGATGGAAAATGCAAAATCATTAATAGATCTAGATTGGACATTGCAACCGGTACACAGACAAAAGGTAATATATTTCATTTGAATTCCGATGAGAAGACATGTTTGATTGAACAAATTGATGAGAGTTGGATATGGCATAAAAGGCTATGTCATGTGAATTTTGATTGCATGGTAAATATCTGTTCAACTAGGGCAATTGGAGATATACCTAAGATTGTGAAGCCGTATAATCCGGTATGTAAAGAATGTCAAATGGGAAAACATGTTAGAACATCTTTTAAGAGTATACAAGACATATCTAATGATGTTCTTGATCTTATTCATACTAATTTGTGTGGCCCTGCTAGAATTAAAAGTTTTCAAGGTGATAGATATTTTATGCTAATCATTGATGATTATTCTAGAATGATGTGGGTTACTTTTGTAAGGGAGAAATATGAGGATTTTGAAAAGTTTAAAATCTTTAAGGGTAAAGTTGAGACTGAGACATGATTCAGATTAAGTGTTTAAGGTCAGATCATGGTGGAGAATTCATATCCAGTGAGTTTAATAACTTCGATGAGAAGCATGTCATAAGGAGACAATGTTCTGCTCCTTAGACACCTCAACATAATGGAGTTGTGGAAAGAAAGAACAAAACTATCTTGGATGCTGCTAGAACCATGATGATGGAAGCTAATCTACCTCATATCTACTGGAGAGAAGAAATGAGCACAATAGTTTATACATTCAACATAGTACATATCAAAGGAGAAACTGGTAAGACACCTTATGAATTATGGTTTGACAATACACCTATAGCTATGTATTTCAGAATCTTTGGTAGTAAATGTTATATCAGGAGAGATGATTTCATTGGAAATTTTGATCCTAGATGTGATGAAGGAATATTTCTTGGTTATTCTAATGAGAGCAAGGAATATAGATGTTATAACAAGAGATTGCAGAGAATTGTGGAGAGCACTAATGTCAAGGTGGATGAGCCGAATAAAGATCAAATCAGAGTTTATGAGAAAGGACCAGTAATGGAAATGATCATAACTGAACCGGTAACACCTTTACTGGAACAAAAGGTTGAACCAGCTACTTCGACAATATTAAAAAATTCAATAGTAACTGAAGAGCTGGGAAGAGGAATAGAGAATCAGAAGACTCTTAGGTATGTGAGATTGAATCATTCAAAAGATCAGATCATTGGGGATAAGAACAATGGAGTGATGACAAGGAGATTGACAACTAATGAGGTATGTTTAATTTGTCAAGTTGAACCGGTATCAGTAATTGAAGCATGTAAAGATGAATGTTGTATGAAAGCTATGGAAGATGAATTAGATCAGATAGAGAAGAATAACACATGGATTTTAGTTCCCCGGCCTAAAAATAAGAATGTTATTGGAACAAAAGGGGTTTTAGGAATAAATTGAATGAAGATGGACAAGTTGTAAGGAAAGAAACTAGATTGGTTTTTAAAGGATATTCTCAGAAGGAAGGAATTGATTATGGTGAAACTTTTGCACCTGTAGATAGGATTCAAGTTGTAAGATTATTCCTTGCCTATGTTGCACATAAAAACTAGAAGGTTTATCATATGGATGTTAAGTGTGCCTTTTTAAATGGGGATGTTGATGAGGAATTTAATATCGAGCAACTTGATGGTTTTTCACTTTTAGATGATAAAAACATGTTTTGTGGGTTAAGGAAAGCTTTATATGGATTGAAACAGGCACCTAGAGATTGGTATGAAAGGTTATATTGAAGCTTGGTTTCATTAAAGGTAATGTTGACAATAATCTATATTATAAAGTCACTGATGATGATATACTGATTATTGAAGTTTTTATTGATGACCTCATTTTTGAAGGTGAAGATAAATTGTGCACGAAATTTTCTAAAAATATGGAGAAAGAATTTGAAATGTCTATGATTGGGGAAATGAAATTTTTCTTAGGTTTGCATATTACTCAGACTGATAAAGGTATTTTCATTTGTCAAACTAATTATGCTAGGGAATTGTTGAAGAAATTTGGTATGGAAGACTCTAAATTGGTAAGTACTCCTATGGTTACAAGTGAGAAATTGACAAGGAAAGATGAATCTACATTGGTAAATCTTACAATATACAAGTCTATGATTGGAGGTGTGCTATATTTGACTCAGACTAGGCCTGATATAATGAATGTTGTTTGCATTGCATCAAGATATCAAAGTGATCCTAGAGAAAATCATGAGAGTGCGGTGAAAAGAATTTTTAGATACTGGCAAGGTACATCTGAATATGGTTTGTGGTACCCTAAGGATGATGACTTTACTTTATGTGCATATATAGATGCAAATTGGGTAGGTGATGATGATAGAAAAAGTACTTTCGGTGGAGCTTTCTTTCTTGGGAAGATGTTGGTTTCATGGATCAGCAAGAAACAATCTTGTACTTCTTTATCTACTGTTGAAGTTGATTATGTTGCTACTGCTACTATCTGTACACAATTTCTATAGATGAAGCAAATGTTGAAGGACATAAAAGTGCATTGTGTTGGACCCGTGGTTATTCACTTTGATAACTCTGCTGCTATTGACATATCAAAGAATTTGGTATTTCACTCTAAGACAAAGAACATATTTATCAAGTCTAACTTTTTGAAGGAGAAGGTGGAAGAAAATGAAGTTAGACTAGTTTATGCGAACACTAAAGAGAAGATTGCAGACATTTTCACTAAACCTTTGCCTAAAGAATCATTTGAGTACCTTAGAGATAGATTAGGGGTTTCTGCCCCTCTGATAGAGAACTGATTGATGTTATTTCACATCAGTCCGGTATGCATTATCAGAGATATTATTCATTTTAAACTGATGTGGGGATGCTACTACTCAGGGGGAGTAGTTAGCCTTGTGATTCAATGGTTTATGTTTTTGATTTGATATTTTTGTTAGATTTCTGGCATTGATGTCAAAGGGGGAGAGATATTCATTTGAAAAACTTAAGGGATATATACATTAGGGGAAAATTTTTGCAAAATTTAACTGAGATATCATTTACAAAGAGTATGGATAAGAACTTCATTGCTATATTCTTGTGTGGGAGATTTGTTTGTCATTTCTTGGCACTTGGATGTTTTTTACATCTGTGTTGCCATGAATACCAAAGGGGGGGAGATTGTTGGCCATTTGGATGAATTGATTATGTGTTGCATTGATGTTTAGTCATTGATGTCAACACTAGCTATTTTGGCTGCTTTACCAATATCCTTCTAGTCCCGATAGGTTGTTTGGTTTCTGGTTGGATTAGATCATGATGATCCAGTATGCTCTGGTATGCTTTATCTTTTGGAATTGGCTTAGATATGTTATTCACACTACTCAGATTCATGTTTAGTCAGTTGGTTTTGATTTGGTGATCAAATGCTATCCTGTATGCTAGTAAGCTTGGTTTGTTGATCTAACGAGGGTTTCCTTGGCATAGCTTTATTGAAGATCTTTGATGATATGCATAAGTGGTGTTGGTCTAGCTTCTAGTGGAGATTCAGGATGCTGATGGTGATAATGTCCAAGACTTAGTTGATTGGGATCATTTCTTTAACGCATGTGGACCTATATTGGGTCTTGATTTATCTAGGTTATGGACTGACTTAATGTAACGTGTGGATTGGACTTCTTGATGTGTTTCTGGGATGTCTTATGGGTTGGATATTATTTATTTGGTCTCAGGATGACATGTTTTGTAATTATGTAATTGGTTTATTGTTTGGTGGTCGACCTGATTGTTTGTGGTCGAGGGTTTGTATATATATGATGTAAGATCTCATTGTAGATCATATGTGAGGATGAAAAGGATATGTAAGGAGCGAATAATGTAATAATCATTCATGTAGAGTATTTGGTTGATCATTGGTGATCAAGTTGGGTTTATGTAAGAGGATTTAGTCCTCTAGTATTGAGCTTAACTGGAAATGTATTCAGGCATAGGAGATGTTATCATTGCAGTTCATTCTCTCTTCCAGATTGTAGTCTAGATTTCTATGTAGCTAGTGAGACTCCTTTTGTAATGAAAAGTGTGATCTAGGTTGTTGGCCTTCCTACAAGTGCAAGCTCCTAATTTGTATTCACACACTTACCGCATTCCCACCATTACTGTATTCACACACTTACCTCATATTATGGGTAGGCTTCCCACCGTGGGTTTTTCCTTTATTGGGTTTTCCACGTACAAATCTTGGTGTCATGTGGATGGTATTTATTCTCTAATTGTTGCTTATGCTTAATTTGTATATTTTCTATTTCGGTAATTGGTTTATACATTTTGTTATTGATCTTTTGGGTTCCGGTATTAAAGGTTTAATTTCTTAAGGTTTCAGTAATTTGGTGACAACTGATTCACCCCCCCTCTCAGTTGTCTTCTGGTTATTTGAACTCTCTAATAGTCTACCCAAATATGACACAATTAGTTTAGTAGAATGATACCTTGGAAATTTGTATGGTGCTTTGTTGCAACCTTCCACTCTTATACATATAAAGGTTTTGAAAGAATGAAGTAACTAGCAAATATTTGTATTTTTTATGCTGCATCAATTGATAACCTTTTTGTAAAAGACATTTTATAGTACCCCAATGATTGAAAATATGAAACCATCATTAAATTCCTTGTTATCTATCATACTCTTCGTAAGAGTCAATTGAGGACAATTCTTGTAAATCCTCTTCTTTTTAGGCTTGGGAAAGTGGCCTAAGTTGTAAGAAAATAGACTAAGTATGAGGTCATATATAATTTAGTTTCAGTTTGAACCCTTGATAGCTTCTTGTGCATGCAATCACTTATAATTATGATAGCCTATGTATTTCTTTCTGGCAACAATTGTATTGATGAATAGAAGAATCTATGAATGAAATTCCTTATCATTTGGTTGTCCCACCATTATGCTTAAGAGGGTGACTTGATCCTTGCAATCCATGTGCAACATGCTTCTATGAATTATCTTTGATAGCTTGGTTAACAATTCACTTGGCCTATCTAGTATATGGTTGTTGATGTACTCCATTGACTCTACACAATTCCCATAATATTCTTTTCCAAAAGCTACATTCACCTTTGTGTAGTCATCATGCAAGGGAGTACCAAATAAACTTTCAATTGAGTTAGAAGTAATATAAAACACCACCTTTCCCAAGGGTTTGTAAACATTTCTCTCATTTGTATTGTAGTTTTTATCACATGCCAAAACCAAATCTAGGGATTTAAGAGCCACTGGGAAGGCAATTGTTTGTACTAGTCTAAATTTAACCAAAGATGTTGCTCAAGGAGTCTTCTTGTTTTGATTTGTCATTTTATTTAAAAACTTATCTAGATCAATGTGAACCAAATTTGTATCTATGATCTCCTTGTTAGTAGACACCAACTTGGATGGAGGGAAGTAGCCTTTAAATTGG
This sequence comes from Cryptomeria japonica, assembly GCF_030272615.1. Lineage (NCBI taxonomy): Eukaryota > Viridiplantae > Streptophyta > Pinopsida > Cupressales > Cupressaceae > Cryptomeria > Cryptomeria japonica. Next base: position 598,344,551 of record NC_081408.1, on the reverse strand, counting down.
TATTTTGTTGGTGTTTCTTTAGCAATATTCTCTTATGGCATAACTTCCTCTATATACTAAACAAATTAAGTTAGGAAAACATAAGACACAAACCAAGGTTCATTAATATCATCATCATTATTCATTAAATCAATCATAAAACTCTCTAAATTGAGTAAAAACCAAGTTTCCATGCTTTAGAAGACAACACCATTGAGTTTAGGCCAGATTCAAGGATCAAGCTTGAAGTGTTTGTGAGAGAGAATAGGAAAAAACATAATATAGCCCTGACACTTGAGGCTTCAAGGCATATTGGCTATGTAGTGAGGGTTGACGATTGTGCTTGACATTAAATTTTGTTTTATACCTTGGAACTTGTGAAATGACACCCTCGACCACCAATATGTGCAAGGTAATGAGACAATGTTAAGGTGGGGCTAGGGATTGGGGTTGTTTGGTAAGTTTTCAAAAAGTGAAAAGGAGAAGCGACACCCTTGAATCCCAACATCTGAATGCTAGAGACTAGGCTAGGATTGGGGGTCTAGTGTCAGGTGTAGTTTTGTTGACCTAATGAATTATAGAGTGGTTATCCTCAATTCCTCAATATTTGTAATATTTAGAATGTTCTTATTAGTGAGAATTGGGATTGGGGTATATCATCAATGCTTTGTCAAAGTGAGAAGGTTTGTTCACAACCAAAGCCCAATCTTTGGGATCTTAGTGTTTGTCAGTGATTAGGGATTGGGGATCTTTGATCAAGTTGGATCTTGAATGAATTTTTGAAGAGGTGAATCCCAAGGTTTGATCCTTAACACTGATAATTTCATATCTATCTCTTAAGCATTTTGGCAAATGAGGTTTCTATGTTTTAGGTTATTCAAGCTCATATTATGATTTCAATTTTAAAGCCCTAATACCTAGGTTGAATCCTTTCCATTTTAAAAGGGTTTTCCCAAAAAACCCTAAGTGTATCCTGCAAAGTGGATTTTAAGGCACACACAGGGTTTTGTAGTAGGTTAAGGTAAAACAACAAAACCTAAACAACCCACCAAGAACACCCACAGAAGGACAAAGGTAAAAACCCTTTGAAGTCTCAACAAATAAATGAAAATAGAAGGGAAAGACAAAGAAATTTTTTGATACATCGAAGGAAAAAAGCTAAGACAACAAAATAAAGAAAAAATAGAAATAAAGCAAGCAATTCATACCTTGGATGACCAACACAGAAACCTTGATCGTTGGTAGAGAGTGCTTGCACAATAAATCATAAAAATCCAACTAACAAGATAAAGAAGGACACAAGTTCAATTGTTGATCGACTCTTGAGGGGCTTAGGATACTCAATTTTCAAATGTGCAGTATGAAAATGGTGTGAAAATAACCCTATATTTAGAGGTAGACTACTCACATAAGTAGCCACCTACCTCATTTATATTGGAGGCACTAAAAAATACAATACATGGATATCGAGGGTTGGGGGTCAGGTGTTCACTTATGACGAAGTGAACTCTAGACACCCAATGTCGGATGCTTGAAAGGGATGACAATTTTAGGGGTTAGGGATCAGGCATCATCCATTCAATTTACAAAAAATTAACTTTGGCATGTTGATACTTGATGTCCAATATAAAAGCAAAAATAACAAAGGAATAAATGAGGATTGGGGGTTGGTGGTGCACCATCTCTAAGATAATTAAGAAACAATGGAAGTCTGAAGCCTGATCTTTGACAAAGATCAAAATCAAAAGACAAGGAGGGAAACATAAAAATACTAAGGGACAAAACCCTTAGGGGAACTAAGGGAAACACACAAGGGGGGTCCCCACTTTTCTAAGTGGCAAAGAGGGGTGTGAGTGTGAGGCATAACAATCACATTATATAATATGTATTTATTATATAACATTTTGACATTATACAATGTGCTCATGTTACATAACATGTGCAAGTTATGTGTAATGTTATTACATTTTGGTGAAAATAATTAATTTTTCCAGTCTTTTGTTCCTCAATTTTCTGCACTTGCCAAGGACTTCCATCTTTTAAATAACCTAGTAGCCATGCCATTCTTATTCATATTAATTATCTCCATAGGAAGTACCTTTAGTTACACATTATTCTCCAACTCATTATTATGATGAATTTTAATAGTATGTGTTATAGAGCATAAACCACATTATTTCCTTCCCAAAAAAGTAATGCATAGCTATTGACGACTTCTAATTTACCATTACATTATGATTGTATCATTTGTTAATCACCAAGCCAGTGTCTTTAAAGAATTAAGGTATGTTGCATCTTCCATTACCATCAAAATTGATGCAAGTCAATAATTGAGAACCCTTAATTTATGTCAATTGTTGCAGTGATAAATTAACAAAATACCCTAAAAATTCCTTACATGAAACCTCCAACATTGAAATAAAATTAAAAACACAAATTTAAGAATTGTTTTAGGCAAAGAATATTATTAAATTATTCAAATATAACATCCATATTGGTTATACAACTTCCAACAAGTTCCAAGTTATAAGAAATTGAATCCAAATTCCTTCAAACAAAACAATATCAACAATAAAAATCAACAATTGAGCACATGAACCAACTATATTAAAACCCACAACGTTCACTACTCTATATGGATTCTTTGCATTTAAGCACCTTCCTTCTTCTCTTTACAATATTTTCTCTCCTTCTTTTTAGCTCCAACCTTCAACTCCCTCTCTTCTCTTGTTTCTTAGCATCCCTTATCTCCTTCAAATCTACTTTTTCCTCAAGTTTTCTTTTCTCATCTTGGGTATTTTGAATCCTCTGGGCCACCACTTCATGCAATGAGCCAATTACATTCAATTTTAGACCACTATCCCCCTGCAATTGCCAGTGTCTAGGAAAATGTAATACTGAAAATAGGGGCATTGGGATTTTTATTTTGAGGTATAATGTGCAAATTGCCTACTACAAGGCTGAGTGTTGCACATTTATTTTCCAAAATGGAAGAGAAAAGAGGGGAAAAACATTAAAATAACGTCTCCAAAAGATTTATTTACATCATTAAAATACTAAAGTTAAAATTTAGTCTCTAGAGTGCTAGAAGTGAATGAGGAGAGATGAAAAACATGCCTACAAGTTAAAATCAAAATTAAAACAAAAATAATTAAAATTAGTGAACATTTCTCTTTGGTTATGCAGGATTTTCCATGCACCTGGGCCCTTCTAACATGGAAAACCCTAGAATTCCTCTACAAGTTAATAATCTTTGGCCTAGTAAATAATTTCTATTTGTCACACCACTAGATTGGAGGATCATTTCACATTGTCAAGATCCTCCACAAAATCAAAATATTAGTGAAGGAGAAAATATTCTAGGATCTCGATTTTCAAATCCACCATGAAAACCCTTCAATTTTTAAAGAAAATTCACCATTAATGGTCCCTCAATACCTTAGACTACCATTGTAACAGAACCCACCAAAATTTATAATCACTTTTATTTATGTAGACATGCTATTAGAAGAGATATTGAATACTCTTTATGTGCATGAAATTTGTGCAACATGAATGAAATTACTATAAGAACCACACAACACATAAAAATTGACACTTAGATTGGGTGAAATAAGGTTAAATAGGCATTAATTTAAATGAAATTAGAGTATATTAAACCTCTTGTGGTATAGATATGCCCACAATAGTCAATTGGATGTGTGCTCATGATGAAAATCTAGTAGCATAACGACACTCAAAAGATAAGGAGGTGAGACAGATAAAATGTCCAAGTTTTTGATATATGTTGAGGGGAGATACAAATGGATAGTCGAGATTGAGAGATGAGGATCAAGGGAAAAGATTTACTTGATCCTCTCAAGGTATGAGATTGTGCCAAGTGGTACAAGGAGATAGAGGTACTTTGAGGTGACACATGGGAATGCAAAATTCCTATTTATGAAAAAGAGGAGGATTCGAGGGGAAAAAAGATAATTAAAATTTTCTTTTGGGTATTTGAGGAAGAAAGACCATTGTGCCCAATCGTATTTTGAAAAAGAGGATGCATTTAAGGTTGAGTTTGAAGAGGTGAGATTGTGTGGGGATTTGAAGTGGATCAACTAGTACACTTAATTAGGATAAGGGGATGTGTAAATGATTAAGGAGGGATTAGGAAAGTATTAGGGGGTAATGGGAAAAGTTGAAGGATGTGACAAGAGAGGATTAGATAAATAAATAAAACTTATTTATTTAATTTATGAGATAGAAGGGGTAAGGTAGGATAGACGTAGATAAATAATTGTAATTAATAATTTACCTTAGGACTCATGGTGATAGAAGAAATGGTTTATGATTAAATTTAGGATAATCAAATATTAATTAAATAATAAAGATATTATTTAAATAATATAGAAATAAAAAATAGGATAAATTAGAGATAAATTAACCAAATGTAAGTGGTCAATTTAAGTGTCTACACTCTTTTTAGTTGGAATTTAGACACTGTACCTCAATGTAACTAATCCCTACCATTTCTATATTATGAGTCATTTACCCTTATTAAAATTACACCATGAGCATAATCCATTATAGGAGTTGAAGAATAGCACAAGCACCTCAAGATCACCTGAAATACAAAACATTACCTTCGACAAGAGATTTATTTATATTAAGATATATCATGATGATCTTTTGATCTATGATACAAATTGTACATGAGGCCTTGATTATATAGGCAAGGATGAGAGAGAGGATTAGACAAAATCATGATGTATCTTAATCCTATAACATGAGACAACTAACATGAATTTATTTTTTAAAATGACCTAAAAAGAAAGAAGTAAATGAGATAAGATAAGATCTCATCAAGACAACTAAGACTTCTAAGCCAACTAAAAGTAGTACGTGAATAAGACCTACTAGTATAACTAGTTAGGTAAAATACCTTATTCACACCAATACCCCCTCTTAAGTGGAAATAAGCGAGGAATGTTCAAATCAATAAAAATGACCCAAGAATGATACAAGAATGTATGGATGGTTCCTATCTATGAGGCCATGTTAGGTACCCATTTACAAATGATCTCTTAAAATGAGAGAAAAACCACATGGATAAAAACCCCTTTGAAAAAGAGAGGATTCAAGAATAATCATGTACAAATAATGAAATGAGTGATGAATGGAGGAATCATTACACTAAGGAATACATCCATCAACAAAGATACAATATATATCCCCCCACAAGAGAGAGAAAGGTTGTGTAACCCCCAATAAATGGTAAGTGCTTGAAGACAAAACATGATCCAATGCCTACAAACAACATGTCTCTATTTTGAAAGAAACAAAACCAAGTGCAGAAGTTTAATAATACTTCCTATTCTAGATAGGAATTGATAAGAAAAAGCATGAATATGCATATGATAATGTCTTTGAAATGTGCTCATGTATCGCCTTATCTAGGGATGATGATGATGATGATGATGATGATGGCGATGGCGATGATGATGATGATGATGATGATGATGATGATGATGATGATGATGATGATGATGATGATGATGATGATGATGGCGATGATGATGATGATGATGATGATGATGATGATGATGATGATGATGATGATGATGATGATGATGATGATGATGATGATGATGATATAATACAATCAAGTACATGCCCAATCAATGAAGAAGGTGACAAACTAAGACAATGCAAAAAATGATGTAGAGAAATATCCAAATATACTAATTTTTTGAAAATAGTAGTACAAAAACTGTCATTAAAGAGAAGAGATAACCCCTCAAATATTTCCTCCAAATATGAAATGTGAGACTCCACAAATACTTGTGAAATATATGTCAAGTAATCATCCCATAAAGATACATTTGAAAGATAATGATGTTCCCACTACAATGAATCACTAGAAGCTTTCAAAGAAGTGACTTTGAAAACTGATGAAGCAACAAAAGATGGATAATCCTACTGAGAAGAAATGATGGAAGCCTCAATTAATGACTCTCTACAAGGAACCAATGAAGGTGAAGGAACACTAACTGAATTCAAAGGAGAAGAAGAGTCTAAAAAACCATCATCATCCTTATTCGAAGAATCAAAATAATCCAAAGAATCAGACTCTCGAATAGTATCATAGTCATATGGTATCCTTTCTAAAAAATGAACAGGCACAAGACAATCTAAAACAAGATCATTTGGGAATGGCCAAGTATTAGGGTCTCCATATATATCCCAAGTTTTAGTCCAAGGGGAATGACGACACTCAAAATAAACAATAGAATTTAAAATCTCGACATCAACATGCATATAAATAACTCCTAATCTACATTATCCATTTTACAATTTCAAGCAATTTATTACTAGGTGCACCTAGTGGGGGAACAAGACCATATAAATGTAACAACAAATGAAGCCAATGAAGATGTTTCATGATTCCATCTATCCATTGCTTATAGTTTCCCCTTTTCAAGATGATAAGAGAAGGATGAAATGAAAGACCCATGATGACCATGATAATTCACCAAAATTACAAAGATAAAACCCTCAAATACAAATAGAAACTCCTAAATATGATGTTTACCACAACTGAAATGATGTTTACTAGAACTGAAACCTTTCCAAAAATATAGAACCCATTTAGGTGTCAAGATGTCCAAGTAATAGATCACAATGTGACATTTGTAAAAAACTAGATAAAATGTATCTAGGATTTTGGAAAAAGTGCATGGGCATAATAATAGAGCTCTTCAATACATTTCCAACATCACAAGGTGTACAAAAAAAGATATCTAGGAAAAAACCTATAAGAATAACCCAAACCATTGCAAAGTGCTTGAAACCATGTTTGTCTTGATATCCTGTTTGCAAAATTTTGACACCATAATAGAAAGATATAAAAATGAAAAAGGCCCTATTTGGGCACTTGGGGGCCAAATTTTGAGCCCCTGGGTGCACTTATGATAAGATTTCCATGTGACCACAAGCTTATTTATAGGTTTTAAAAAAATGTGTTGCTCCTTCAAACAACAATATGGTGATGGTGGAAATTTGAAGGTGATTCCACTTGGTGGTGGATTTGTTATGCCACTACATTTAGGCCCCCACTTTGAGTGATGTGTCCATAGACAGTGACTAGTTGCAAAAATTTTAAAATAATTTTTAATTAAAAAAATCCAATCCATACCTCAAATGTAATGACCTGTACATGATTGTACCCTACCAATGCAAATAAAATCTACAAATACGTCAAAACAATTATGTCGAGAATATTTTTCTATACTTTATTAACTATAATACTTGAGTGTCATTGATGCCTATGATAAGTCTGCATGCTATGGATCCATATTGTACGAGTTTTGTACAATCATACAAACAAAATGATAGTAAGGGAGATGAAAAATCCTCTAAAATATTAGAGATGAAGTCTCTAGTTTTTACTATTTGACAATCGAGCTTATGGTTTTTGGGCCTTCTAGATGTGATGTAAGGGTTTATTTTGGCCCAAAATGCTCCAAAATTATAACTACTTTCTAAGTCTAGCAACCACTCCTTAGCTTCAAAATCTCATAGATTTGGCCTCATATGTCTAGTTTGGATGAAACAAATGGAAAAAAATAACTTTCTTTGACTCCTTGAACTTAATGGTGAGCTCAAATTTGTCCTAATAGGATCTAAAATGAACCCTCAATATATACCAACAAAGAGGAAAACCCCTAAATCTATTATTTCTTTCAATATTTTTTGATTCTCTAGGTTATCATAAGAGCATACTCAAATTTTCAAAATCCACCAAGATCATCAATTTGGTAATATCTCAATACACAAATCACCCTCATATCAAAGAAGGTGTGTGCATGACTTAAACTTTGATAACATGTTAATAGAATTCTCTAATACTCTGTAGGAGTTGAAGATTAACTTAATCACCCTAGGAACACTTGTGAAACAAAAGATAACCTTCCATAAGAGAGTATGATAATAAAAGTTAAGATATATGATAATGATCTTATCTATGATACAAAATGTATAAGAGGCCTTGTTTAAATATGAAAGGATGAGAGATGTGATTAGACAAGATTTGACATGAGTCTCAATCCTATAACATGAGAAAGCTAATATGAATAAATTTTTAAAATGAACTAGATCACAAGAAGTAAGTGAATAAGATAAGATCTCATCGAGACAATTCAAACTTCTAGAAAGATTTCTAGGACCTATGTAAACTTAACATGTTAATATGGCCTACTAGGTGAAATAGTTAGGTAAAACACCTTATTTTCATCAAAATACACAATCACAATAGATCAAATCCCAAGCACCATATAAAATATTACAATCTTTTACAACACCATGCCTTCTCAAGAAGTAAAAAAGAATAATCAAATATTCAACTTATATGTGCACATGAACTAATCTCATACCCAAGTATACTCAAATTTAATTTCTATTTACTCTTGGTCATGAGAAGGCTATATGCATTGAGGGTATTCTAATGAAATATAATTCTTTAGATGTCCTCATTCATTCTATCATTTCTTTCTAGGGATGTAGAATTCAATCGAAGAAGCCTCTAACTTGCTAGGTATTTTTCCATAGTATTTTGCTTCTTGCAATAATGAGAGAGGTAAATCTAGTTGAATTTCCCAATCTAAGATAACACTTCTAACTATGATAAAAGACATCAATTAGAACAATATTTGTTCTTAATTACTTATATAGTTTTTTAGTGTCTCCTTCAACCTCAAGCTTCTTATACCTAGCTACATAGGCCACATTGAGGTTTGCAAGAAGGTATTCCCTTCTACCTTATCATTAGTTTTAGTATCTAAATGTGAAGGTCCATCCAAGAACTATTCACCTAATAAAGCCATGATTATAAACCTATCACCAACAACACTTGAATTTGATTTCATTTCTTCATAAAAAAATAATTTAGCTTTCTCTCTTGGTGTCTTTCATTACTCATTTCTATCATTGGTCTTTTATTATTGTCCCATGAACGATAACAAATATTTAAGTTAGCATATATAATAATCAAACAATTAATCGATTAATCTAGGCAAATGAGTTGAATCTAGACCAAGTACTAATATAATTCTTGAAATTGACAAAGAAGGAAAGAGGTGTTTAGTTATGCTCATGATGATATATGGTTGGGTTGAAATACATATTTCTCTAATTCAACTTATTCAATTTGCTATTATATTTTTTATAAGGAAGCTCCCATAAATTGTGGGATTGTTTGTGTTTTGTCAATATTTAAAATCACACATGTAGCACTAGACTTAAAAATTAGAATGATGAAACCTTATATATGACCTTGACCTATACAATTTTAGTCTTCAGTAACATGTTTTTTGTGTGTATCTAGATTGAATGGTGCTTAAAATTACTAGTAGTCTATTATCAAGAGTGGGAATCCATGTCTTGTTTTGATGCTAGTTAGGCAATTCAAAAGTGTTTAAACAAACTTGAAGATTCACCAAACAAATTACATATGCTATATATCCATTCTTAATAATCCAAATCTCGAGGCAATGTTTTTTCTTATCAAATGATTGATATTATTTGCAAGTAATCATGCATAATCTAAATTACCTAGGTCTATCCTTTTATACAACACCCTAGTAGTCAAATTTTGAATATTTTGTACCTAAATCAATAAGTAACAAATAGTTGGAATCAAGTTGACTCATGCCCATAATTAAATTAAATTTTTGAAAATATATGCCAACACTTCCCTGACAATCCTAAGCCAAGTATATAACAACACCCAACAATCATAACCCAAAACGAAAAACAACATGATTAAAGATCAAAATTAGATTCCTCAAAAAAAAAAACTCAAATTCAATTCAAATGCAAGATCTTAAATACCTTTAAACACCAACCTATTGACTCGTGCCCTCGTATCGGGTGGCAAAAATTACTTTGTGAAGGCCCTCGCTGGGCTGACAGCTTGCAAGCTTCATCCTCTTGCTGGGCTGTCGTGCTCGCAAATCTGGACCTCCATAAATTTTTTTTAAAAAATTACATAAAAGACTTAAAAGCACCTCAATGAAACCGAATTATAAGTTATCTTTTGTTCTAAAAAATTGAAGGAAGACCTTACATGGGACCACACTCTAAGCAATCATTTTTTCTTTTCATAAAGAAATATGCCTGCAAAATGGGATTGTTCTTCCCTAGAAAGCAATGCCTTCGTATGCACATCCATTTGTTCCCCCCACTTCGTGTGCTTCCACGTGAGCCTCTAAAAAGTAATGACTTTTTCTATTATTAATTTAGACGTGCCTCCCAAGTGCTTAATAATCATGATTAATGTGCATTATTTCAATCAAATCAAGATGCCAATAATGGGCATGTGCTGCCATCTTAATAAACTATATAAAAATGTCTTAAATTTTATAATTTATACTTTAGACCTTTTATAACATAAATTTGTGAAAAATTATATGTGGCCATCACTTTAGGTGATTGGCTCTTGTATAAAGGAGGCCATGCCTATTATCACTTTTGTCTCCCATCAGAGTATTTTATCATAAGTGGCTAAAGTGATTGTTTTTTAATGTTGTTGTGGAGATTCAGGGTTGAATCTCTAAAGTGACATTTAAATATTTGAGCATGTGGTATAGTGGCAATTCCATGATAGATATACTGGTTCTTAATATTGTAAACTTTGACCATTTTGAAATTTAACTTAAATTAAAGGGTTATATGATGATTTTTTATTAGTTTGCTGGTAGTTTTTTTTTTTTATATTTGTATTATATGAATGATAAAAAATTCAAGAATGATAAAAAATTCAAGGTGGATTGCTAATTACTGTGAATTATAATGAAGATATAATAATGTTCATCTTTTGGTGTGTACTGTTGTAATATGTTAAGGTCTATTGTTGAGCAATGAATTGTTATAAAAAATGCTTGATGGAGAGTGCGGAGGGAGCAATTTGCCACAAAATTTATATCTTGATTCTCACATTATCTTCTAGCCTCATATGACTCGATGACAAAAGTAAAATTCTATATAGTGTTATGTGGATGTTTTAATATGAATAATAATTCTCATTATTAGCTGCAATGTGTTTAGAGAGCTTGGGAAGGCCTTTGTTAGTTAAGGATGAACAACTGAGATGTTCATTTTTATTTATTTATGTCCTTTTAATAAATGTTTGAAAATTCTATTTTCTTTAATTTCGATCACTAAAGTTTGTCAAAATCATATGGCTCCCATGAATGTCAAATACCCCACTTAAGAGTCTAGAAGTGCATCTAGTGATGCCCGAACTTTAGATTGATTAAAAGGATGCACTTTAGTGCTTTTTTGTGTTCCTTTAGTTAAATATCAATTTTATATAAAAAATTTGAGCCAAAAATCTATTTTTTATAGTTCATGCAAATCCTTAAGTGGCTCTTGCATTAGAGATGTGAAGTTTGTAATGTTAGGTGACTATTTTAATAAGAATCAATACTTCATTAGGTGGTACATAACTAGTTTAGATAGATTAAGATCATTGTTGTGAAGAAATGGTTGTACTTTTTAATTTATTCTCATGCAAATTAGTTAATATGTAGTTCTTTCTCAATTCCTTATTCCAACTACCACAATATCTCTATGTAGGATGAAGTTAAGTATATTTTTTTAATAAATTTTTCCAACGTAATTTATAAAGAGATAGATGCAATTGCATTTCGTAATATGCTACTATCTTTGTACTAGCTAAGATAGTATTTAGATTTTCTATAATACTAGTTTTCCTAGCTTGAGTTTTTTAGGTGTCTCATCTTGTTGGTTTATTCTACATTTATTTTGGTTTAGCACCAAAGCCTAGTTGAATTGGTCATGGATTTGTAACTTTTTGTACCTTCTCAACTTTAGTATTTTACTTAATGTAATGCTCTTTTGGGTTTGAGGTCTAGGATTGTTGTACAATTTACTAACATTTAGCATAATCTTCATGTGAAGATAATTTTTTCTATTCAAATAGATAGAGAATATACTTTATTGTAAACTATTCAATTGAGAATTATTTTATTATTTAGAGCCATATTTATTTTTAATGTCTTTTTTTGTAGATATATATTCAAGATAAAAAGGTACCTATTTCCAAACTCTTTGAGACTACTATTGCAAAATACCATTTATAGTTGTTCATGTGTCTTTCGCTTCACTGCCTTATGACCATTCTCCATATAATGTCCAAAGCCAAGGCTACAATAATATCTCTCATTCGCATTTTCAGAGATGTTTTGGTTGGTCTTCTCCATAGGATGGTCATCACCCATTTTCTACATCTTCTAATTAGCAACTTAGTCATATTTTCTAGGTGAAAATGACAAGAATCCTCAACTAGCCTTTGATATTTCTATTAGGATTAGATGTGCCATTTAGCTTGCATATCCTAAGACATAACTATTCATAGGTGTTTTTTCACATATGCATCTCCAAAGTTCATAGAGAGAGAAAATTAAGTGCCCATGTAACCATAATAACTTATGTAACTCTTTTATTTATTTTTAGGGCTTAGAAATTGTGTTTGTAAATGAAGCATTAAACAAGGGGTTAGATAATATACTTTTAAGAATATTTTTAACTACTCAATAACATACATGTGTAGTTAGTGCTTCATTTTCGAGTGCTTGGGAAAACATGTGCCAAGTTGCATAAGGAAAGTTAAAGATTCTTTTGTGGGGAGTTACATTTGATTTTAGAGGCCACTCTCTTGGAGTGGGTCATGAGAATTGTCACCATGATATTTTCAAACCTTATTTTGGGCCCATGATAATTTTATGGTGATTTTCAGGCCCCTTGAGGTATATATTGAGGGCTTGAGATGGAAGCATCATTTATGATTTTCTTGTAATGATATGCCTCCAATTTTTCAATAGAATTGAAGAGTGTTGATCCCCTTTTTCTCTTCATAAAGCATTGGAATTCGACAATATAAATACAATGGGTGTACTTTGGAGGTGTAATTTTTTTAAAGTATTTTTCTTAAGTATATTTGTGCCACTCTTAATCTTGTGGTTGTGTCTATTCTTCTTCTCCTTTTTAGTTACGTAATATTTTGGCTCATTTTTAGATTGGGTAGATGTTTTGGAGTGGGTACTGTTATGCCCTACATAACACACCCCAACTTTTTGCTTCCCAAGCTGGGGCCCCCCTTTGGCTTTGCTTATGTGTCGTTTGTTTTCCCTTTGTTTCTTCTATTTTTTCGTTGTTATCTTTTGTTTGTTTTGTGTCTCGAAGTCTCGGAACTCTGAGGTCCTAAGGTTTTCTTTCAGATCTCAGGCTCCCGGGCTTCCTTTGTGTCCTTGTCCATCCTCTTTTCCTTGTTTTCTTTGGGATTCTGAGATCCCAAAATTTCAGGTTTGGAAGAGTTCTTTCGTTTCTTCAAACCCCAGAATCTTGGACTCCCATGTTCTTCTGTGTGTTTGTTGTTGTTTCATAATTATAGACTTTCGGGTTTCCAAGTTTGTGGTGGCCTCAACCTCCTCACTCCTTGGAACCCCAGAATCCCAAAATCCTGAGTTTTTGTATTTCTTTGCTGCTTTCAGGATTTTGTAATTTCAGAATCTTGGGAGCCTCAAGAACTTAGTTCTTGGAAGTTCCTGGGTCTTCAAACCTTGAAGTCCCTTGTTTCCATTTGTTCACCTTATCGTTTGTCGCCACTCATGCTTCGTGTGCTCTTTCTTTTTGGTGTCCTTTTCTTGTTCTCACTTGGACGTCTTTGGTAGTCGTGCATGCATTTTCATCTTAGTTTCGTTGTCATGTGTTGACGCTTGTGCATCTTCGTTGTTGCATGTTTTTCCTCTTGTTGGTCATCGTTTGCCTGGTTAGCTTAGGATAGTCGTAGGTTGGAGTTTTTTTGCAAAAACCCTAAAAATCGTAAAATCCAAAAAAATCCAAAAATTGAAAAAAAAAAGTCTTTAAAAACACAATAAATAAATAAATTGGGAGAATAAATTATTAAAGTTTATTTTAATTAAAATTAAATATTAGAATTAATTAAAAACTTACATTAATGTTTCAATTATTTTAAAATTCAAAATTGATTTAAATTTTAACTTTGTTAAAATTTGAATTGGTTTAAGTTTTAAATGTGTTGAAAATATTAATATAATTTTTTCCATTCTACTATCTAAAGTTAATTTTAATAAACTTTAATTAAGGTAACAATAAAATTAACATTAGTATTAAAGTTAAATTTTAAATTAAATTTTATTTGAATTATAGGCATTTTTTTAATTTAAATTTTATTCAAAGTTTAAATTTTGAATTTGATTTAAATATTAGAGATGTTTTCAATTTTAGTAATATTAAATTTAAACGTTAAATTTAATATTAACTTTAAGGCTTTCAATAATTAGTCTGTTCCATTGAACAATGGTGCATTGTTGTATGCAGCTCCTTCATTATCAGTCATTTGTTCAAGACCAAGATCTAGCTTGAGCGAGTAAGCCTATACCAAGGAACCTCACTCTAATACCAATGGTTGAACACAATTATACTGAGAGGGGGGTGAATCAATATATTTAATTAAATCTCCCGATTCCACCTTTTATCACTCACAAGCAACTAATCATATAATTCAGAAGAATGAGAGGATCAGTAACACAACACACAACACCAGAATTTACATGGAAAACCCAAGATGGGAAAAACCATGGTGAGAAAATGCTGCTTGGAGCTACTGTCCAAATCCAACCTCACAAATGTGTCAATTGATTTGAAGACACCAAGCTTTAGGAGACACCAATCTCCTACACTTTATGTACACCTATCCAAAGGAGCACTAAGCCCCTCTAAATAACTTACTCAAAATTTGGGATACCAATCCCTTTATCAACATACAAGACTGCAATCTTGATGTAATACACTTAACCTCAATAAAATGAATTAACATGTATCTCTGTAGTTTTTCCATGTCACTTCAAAAATTTGGTTCACACCTTTTCAGCTCTGCAACTCTCCCTAAAATATTGTTCAGATTGATAAAACAATATCTTCTCACACTTTGTTCTGCTTCTTTATAATTTTTGGATCTTTCTTCTCAAAAACAACATCATCAACATCTGTATTGATTTACATTCTATTTGTATGCTCTGTATTCACCTCCATAAATTCAGCCAAGATACAATTTAACCACACCTCATCAAAGATCATATAAAAAGTCATTTGTATCATAATCTGTACATCTTTCTATGCTAGCATTAGGATCATTCATTAAGTCGGTTTGCAATCAATTCTTATCATCACAACATAGAGAATCCATCCCATTTTATTACTCGTTACAATTGATTCAATTGCATTCAATAGATAGTTGTCTAAGTCGAATTGTGCGAGTTCCCAAAATGCTTTGTTATAGCGCCAAAACAAGTTCCTCTAGATCGTTTAAATCTAGATCATTGATCATCACAATTTGACCTAAAAGATTTGTCATTCTTACCACCATGATGATTGTACACACCACATCACATCAACATTTGTCAGATGCTTCTTCTACAATTGTTCATATAATTTTTTTCACTTTAATCTCATTGTATCTTTCCCTAGGGAAGTGATCTTCAGTTTGCAAGTTCATTTGTATCTTACCCTGGAGAAATGATCTTTAGTTTGCAAGTCCATTTGTATCTTTCCCTAGGGTAGTGTGCCTTAGGCTACAGCTCTATTTGGGGAGCAGTGAGCCTAAAATAAACATCATACTATCAGTTTCATATGTTGTGAATTGATCCTCACCACGGTTTTTTCCTCCTTAGATTTTCCATGTTAAAATCTTGTTGTGCCTGTGTGGTGCATGTTTTGTTTCTATTATTTACTTTTGTAGATCTAATTTAATGTTTTAAAGGTTAATGAATGATTAAAATTTTATTTATGTTGATTCACCCCCCTCTCAACATCCAGGTGTGTCCAACAATTGGTATGAAAGCAAGCTTCCTAAGATAATAGTCTAACAACTAAGGTAGATCCTACATTTGAACATATAGGTCTTTTGAGTGATGCAAAATAGTGAGATTCTTCTGGAAATAGACAAGTAGAAGCAATGGAACCTAAAGTATGAGATATTGATCCTGCTAATTTTCAAGTTGACCTTGAAGGTGAACTTTGGTCTACCCTTGATGATATGGATGCTGAAAGAGAAAAATGTGAGGATTAAAAACTGAAATTCAATAAAGTAGAAAAGATGATTGCCAGATTGAAAAAACAAGTTGCAAAAAATAAGCAATACAAAGAAAAACTCAAAATGGTAGAGGCTGAGATATTAAAACTAAAAAATGATAATGAAGGAAGAAAAAACTATGATGATAAAACCAAGAAGGTAGAAAAAGATATAGTAAATTTAAATATTCAAGTTGAGGAAGGAAAGAAGATTGTTGACTGTTTCGAGACTATGCTTCATGACAACACCACTAAAGTACCAAACCCGAGGAATAAATTATTGCTTTGAGAAAGGAATTGAAAGAGAAAAAGATTAAATTGAGAAAGGGCTAAAACTCAAAGGTGGAAGGGATTTTCTTGATGAGATGCGTAGCTTTTAGAAGCCACAAATGAACACATATGCTCTTGGTTTTGAAAAAGAGAGAGCTCTAAGACTAAAGACGCACATAAAAAATGAAAAAAAAAAAGTTTAATATGATCCCAAGAAGACACAAGGAAATGGGAACAACTTGACTCAAGTTCGGAACAAAAGGAAGAATTACAAAATTTCATTTCCTATTCAAGCTGCTCAAACTAGGTACTCTCAATCTTTTAATGGTAATTGCTTTTCCTACAAGAAGATTGGACATAAGGCTACAAAATGTAGGAGTGGGATGAAGACAAATTCATTTAGGCCCTCAATGCCTTAACCATTTAATTGTAAGTTCTATGCTTGCAACAAATTTGATCACAAAGATGATGAATGTATAAGTAGAATGATGATAAATAGTTTCATCAATGAGAGCAATGCTAGGAATTTTAAATATTTCATTGGTTATTGTTATACATGAAATAAATTTGGTCATAAGGCTCCTAACTATAGATCCAATGTGCGGAGTTAAAATACTCCACAACATGGTATCACATGCTATAATTGCAATAAACAAGGACATGTTGCTAAATTTTGCAGAGGAAATAATGTCAAGTCTTTTGTTCCATGGAAGAAGGTTGATCTTGTTCAAATGAAGAAAGAGATGGATAATATATGGGCTAAGAAGTCAGAATAAAAAAAGACAATGATGTGAAGGATGGATATGTACCTTACAGTGGTGTAGATGGTTCTTCCAAAAACTAAATGGAAAAGGTATAGATTTAGGGGGAGTTATATCTACAAACTCTTCAAACCCCTTGTGAACCATAAATGTTGAAATCTTCATCATATTAGTCAAATTTGATATGACCATGTTGGTCTAGTGACACCGAGTCATTTGGTCTAATTTTTGGAGCAAATTCTTTCAGTGCAGAGGATTGCAAAGAGTTTGAAATAATTGTTATTATGGTAGAAGGGTTAAAAGCTGCTAAAACCTAATGAATAATTAATGTAGAAAATGGGAGAAGTATATATGCCATACTTGGTCATTTTTTACCTCATTTGAAGCATTCAAGAGCAATTGAGGAGTCGAGCAACAAAGAAAAACTTGCAAGTGTATTTGTGTAAATCCTACTCATTGGTTTTCCAGGTATTTCTTAATTTTTTGTAAACCCTAAGTTTAAAGGTTGATAATGGCTACTTCTAGGGTTATAGATATTATGGACAAACCCTAATCTATTTTCAAGAAATGCCCATTCAAGTCCACTATGAATGATGTGACCGATGCATTCTCACATGTGTCCATCAACATTATCCACATTGAGGATGTGTATATCTACATATCTACATTCATGCATGTTTGGATGAGCATGATCATATAAAAATGGGACATTTCGGAGATGATAATTTGTTGGATGACCAATTCATGCTAAAACTTAAATACACCAATGTGGGAGAGAGGAAATTGGATTTTTGGAGTTATTTTCCCATGTTTTAAGAAGAAGCAAATGGTCTATATTATTTTGAGCCACATACATGATGAGTTAATCTAGTTGGACCAACACTACATGATAACCAAGGAAGCTATAAAAGAGGTTATTGGTCTATTTTCCATTGGAGAATTCATTTCCCTAAAATCTATAAAAATGGTGTGGTCATAAAGTTAGCCAAATCAAAGTTTGACAAGAGGGAACTTACCATTGATGACATTGTTGATTTGGGAGTTAGGTATGCTTCCATGGGGATTGCAGATAAGATTTGATTCACCAACAAAGAAGATTTTTCCTCTACGATTACCATTTATACAACATTTCAAATGGTGAAATAAGGTAAAGACATTGATCTATGTGAGTTTTTGAGACAATAACTAATGGAAAATTTAAACAAGAATAAGGAGACAAGGTACCCATTACTATATGGATCCTTAATTATTTACTTAATGGTTTACTTCATGAGAGAATTGCCAAGAGTTAAAAATATTGTCTGGAGAAAACTAGTTGATTCTCATATTAGGGAACATGTTCATAGCTTTTTGGATGGGAAAGATAGTGATGCAACATATTAAGGATTTTTCAAGACACTTCAAGGTGAGTTGAATACGAGGTATAGAATACCTATTGAGGTTACATAGAGACATACAACACGGTGAACACATTCATGGTTGAAAAGGAAAACTATTACATGGAGGCTGTTGAGCCTAGGACATCTTAGATTCCAAAGTTTTCATATGAGGTCTTCGAACATGAATGGATTGAATATGAAAATTTATTGATAAAAAAAATTTAAGATCCTAAAATGGAAATATTTGGTACCTATGAAGAGATAAAAACCTAATAAATTATTGTTGGCAATGTGTTGTCATTAAGCTATATGAATGGAGTATTTGTTTTAGTCATTGGTGAATTAAATATCGTATTTGAGAGTAGTTGTACCATGTTAGATTGGTCAATGGCATAGAAGGCAATTTGAATATTTATCATATGGCAGTATATCAATCTAGAATATATTATATGTATTGATGCACATGATTTATTTCTTGGCTACATGATTTGGTCATCTTGATTGGTATCTAGAAGTTCAAGAGGTCAGTTGGGTGATGTTTGAGTTCAGTTCTATAGTTGGCTATGTTGGAAAAAATGTCTAAGTGTTGGATAAAGTGTTTTCCCTATGACTATGTGTTGGTATATTATTCCACATTTTATCACATTACACATTTTAGTTGTGAAATTTTGTAATTAATAATTGTAGAGTTTCAAGTATCTACTATCAGGATTTGAAGTCATAATATCTTTTGTAGAAAAAATTAAAAGGTTCTATTCCTTGGATCACAATTTGTCTGTGTAGAGTGTTGTGTTAGCTCATTATAATTTTTTACATTCTACCACATTGATTTGTATGGCTATTCAATTTTGGGAGGATGTTATGGATGGTGTATTGATTTATTTTCTAGGTGTGTTGGTGCTCCAATGCATAGTATTATTCATAGTGATGTCACGTAGTCTGTCTAATCTGCATAGTGTTTACTAGCTCAATGTTGTTTATCTTTTGCACTAGCACTTGATGGTTGATTACTTTAGGAGATGTTTATAGAAAATTTTATTATGGCTTGCATATCCTTTATGATGGTATACATGGTATTTTCTCTTCTCTCTAGTAGTATTGTGGATAAATATAGAAAACATGATAGTGGTGTTGATATTTAGGCCAACTAGTTATGTTCCTTCGATTGTAGTTGACCTTGACCTATCTTATTGTCTTTGAATTGAATTTTGTATGAAACATTTGAAGTTAAAATTAAGTGTTTCTTGATATACAACCTATTTTTATCATGATGAATGCATTTAATGCTGACCTATGTTGTGTTGCACATTTGATCTATTAGGTCCTCACTATATAAACATGAATTAGCTTCGTAACTTTCCCACTCTGCAACTTTTGAATCAACCTGCACATGGAACCCACATCAGGAGGACCCTATTCCTCCTCCTTCTATCCCTCTTATCAATCTCAATGAAAATTTTGTGTCATTTTATGAGGGTCCTACTATGGATGTGTCTTTGGTACTAACTAGGGTTTTTATGTATTCTTAAAATATCGGTACATTGTGTTACCCCCTTATTTATCTGCTTATAGCTTATCAATTAGGGGTCATTATTTTATTAAGTATTGCAAAGCTTAAGTCTTCATCAATTTGAGTTTTGTACTTGTCTGTTGAACCCTTTATAAAGTTTAAAATTCTGGTTCAAAGGAAATGTGGTCTATTAAGTTCTAAGTCTTCATTAGCATAGTCGTTGAACTTGAACTTTGAACCTTTCTAGTTCAAGGTTCAAGGTTCAATCGGTCTTTTGTCTTATGTATTGCAGCTATCCCTTTAACGCCAGTCCTTGTGGTCGTCTTGAACTTAAACTGTTGAACCACTCTTGGAATGGTTCAAGGTTCAAGGTTCATTTTCGCATCATTGAAATTTTCTTTTGTTTCCTTCTTCTTTGCCGCAAGTGTTGATCTTTTGTCTTTGAACTTTGAACCAATGAACTTCTTTTGAAATAGTTCAAGGTTCAAAGCATTGTTTCAAATCAGCTCGATGGTGTTTAGGAGATAAAGGCGGCGCGATGGGAACAAAATATTCCTCGTTTTTCATGTTTTCAAACTATAATTATGGAAAGCAATCATGAGAAAGCATGTCGATTGTGTGGAATTAATTTTTAATTAATGAGCATGTCAGAACTATATCAAATCATGGGAAGTTTTACACGGATGAATGAGTTGGGGTGAAGCATGTTTTGGTACTTTTTCAGTGTTTTCCATCCTTAAATATGATGCTTCTCAGGTAAGAAAATTATTGTTGCTATTGGCGAAGAGTAAGGACGTGGAAGGTAATTTAGCTCATTTTTTCCAAGGGTTACACAGTTTGATGGTGAAGATAGGTGAGTTTAATCACTAACCTCCCTTGCTCTGTTTTAGCTCTGAAATTGGTTAGTGTAATTCTTTGCCTCAGGGTTGAATGCTATTTGATTGATGCAATTTTAAGCAAACATGAGACCAACTCTTCCGAACTTGGGTCGAACATCATGCTTAATTATTACCCTTCCAGAATTAGATGATACAACTTTAGTTTAGGATGAGTTAGAGAGTTTTCTAGGAAGGGCTAAGAATCTAGAGACCAATTCCATGATGGAAAAGATAGTTCATAGCAGTCTGGTTGAAGCCGCTACTTTCCCAATCGCTGCTACTTGCCCAGAATTAGTGTATGCATGCATGAGCAAATATGATGCTAGTAAAAGGTGTATTAGGGCCAGTAATGGAGACATGTTAGTGCGGATTGACAGAGAAACAGTAATGGCTGCGATTGGGATCCCTCACAAAGAGCCGTATGAAGATTGGTCCATAGGAACCTCATATGCATTTTTCTCAGAGAAGAAAAGTGTTTATCGGAGTGTCATTGCTAGAAATTGGCTCCTTAAAATGCAAAAGGGAGGTTCTAGGTTACCTAAACCCTTGACAAGGGATCATTTTATTATAGAAGTGAGGGATATTGTAATTCTTTTGAATAGGCTTAAGGGGAATTCACATGCCTTCTATTGGGAAGACTAGATGTATTTTTACATTCAGGTGTTATTATCTGGCGAGAAATACCTTGATTCAGTGCAAGTAATTGCAGAGAGATTGCATGAAGGTTTGAGTAATTTTGTTGGAATAACCAGTTTTCATATGTCTTCCTACTTGTTTTATATTTTATCCTGCATCAGAGAATGGCCAGGATTATATCAAGAACCTTGGGTTGATGGAATGAAATTCTATGAGTTCTATCCACACTTGCAGAGATAGAGGTATATAGAAAACTTCTTGAGATGGAATGATGTCTTTGTAGGAAGATTAACTTTTGAACTACAGGGAAATATGAATAACAGAATGTCATCTGAAGCATTAAAATTGATTAGTACTTATGGGAGTTGTTTTATTCAATTTCCTAGGTTCATTTATATTAGAATTGGAGGATTTGAAGATGAACCTTTCAAATTGCCCAGATATAATCTTGATAGTTATGTACTCTTGGAAGTCTGCCAACAGTTAGCTCATGTTGATAAGAAATTAGGGATGAAAAGTGAGTCTGGAGCAATTTTCCCAATTGAACTTGGATATTACAGCTGCAAAACTACCTTTGATGCATTGAATTTACAAGTGGAACTCAAGAAAATGAATCTGCAGCCTTATGTTGCTCGGCAGGGGTTTGACAGTAAGGGATATGCAATAGAACATCTGAATGTTGATGTGAACTTTTCACATATACCCTAGTTAGAAGACTATTGGGAAGATTGTTGTGATGAATTTGAAGTCCAAAGAAGATTATGGTCAAGGTTCACTTTACGGCAAATCATTACTATGAAATTATCAATGAACATAACATGAGTACATGAAGAGGAAGGTGAAGATGTATTGGACCCGGAGTTCAATAAAAGAATTCATAAGCAACCTATTCCTAAAATTGACTGGGATAGGAGAGAAGAAGAAAATATCCAATCTAGAACCTTTAATGTTATAAGGAGAACAGGAAAGTGGTTAAGAAACCGTAAATCTAGAATGAGACTGACCACTACCTCAGTTGAGAAATTAGTTGAGCAACCTCATACTGCTGCACAAACACTCATTTCTTCCTCTGACATAGTTGTTGATATTGCAGGTGCTACTGATATGAAGAGTGAGAAGGTTCAAACTAAGAGGTTCAAGGAATCACTATTTGGCTCCTCATCAGTTTGAGTCACCTGTTCCAGAAATAAGAAGAAAATTAAAGAACCTATAAGAGAAGAAGCTATCATAATTCTTGATAGTGAAGAAGCACAAGTAATTATGGGTGAACCAGTAGTAGATATCCCTGCAACTCAAGATGCAGATAAACAAAAAGAACAACCTGAGGATAACCCCAATTAGGCGACAACTTTGGCTATCATGGATTCATCAAAGTATCAGACTCCACCAGCGAAGGAATCTCCAAATGTTTCCAGATGGTTGGGAGCCTCAATCAGTAAGAAACAAAATGTGGTTCCTATCAGCGTTCCAATAGAAGATATGGTGAGTAGATGCCTCGGAAAAATGTCTAAGTCTAAGAGGCTAAAAGTAGAGGCCATGTTGGAGGTGGATGAGAATACAGGGCATTGGGTAGCTGAAATGGCTAAGCCAATTTCAGACAAAGATCCAGAAAATGCTACTAAGAAGGATTTTTCCATTGAAAAGATTGATTTAGGAACTACTTCCAGGGCTGCTGACACAAAACATTTAGAGTCTTCCACTAAAAGGATGTTATCTAGAACATGGAAGGATGAGAAGGACAAGCGGGAACTGAAACAAGTTGTTAAACAGATGGCAGAATACATCAATGCCATACATCATCCCAGTCCACAACCCCTATCACAAATTTCTCTATGTTTTGATCCTAAATCGCCAGTGAACCAGAATTTGTTGGATAAGGTTCAGAGGAATCGTATGATGGCGGTAACCTTTGATGAGTGGCTTGAATCCATAATTCAATAGGGAGCAGGGTATATTGCTAATCTGATCAGGGTATACGAGGATGTTGTAACTGTAACTCAGGAGCTTGAAACAAAGGTGGCAACGTGGGAAAAAGAAAGGAACAAATGGGCAGCAGTGTTGATTCAGATGAAAGATGTGCAAAAATATGGTGTCATGAAGTTTCTCACTGAAAAGGCGGTTAAAGATTTGGATGAAAAGATATTGTATGTGGCAAAAGAAAATATTGAATGGAGAAATTCAATCATCAAGAAAGGCCACGAAGAATCCATTAAGCTGTTGAAAGAATTGAAAGAACTCATTGCTGTAATGCAGAAAGATTTGAAGTGCATTGATGTACAACTTCTCAAGGAAGACAGACAAACCCTAGAGCAGACAGTAGATATGGTGGAGAATTTCAAAGGAAAGATGAACCTAGTTAAAGAATCAAAATCTTTAACCAAAGATGACTTCTCCAGAGTTGCCAGAATTGAATCTATGGTGGTTGTCTATTTTGATCACTTGGAAACGCACAAAACTAAAGTTATACAAGTGAGTATGGACAAAGAGGTTTGGAAGCAACGCATCTTGTACATTGGGCTCCCACATTATCAGGTTGTTCACAACTTTTCAGCGGCTCATATGAAGTGGTGAAATATACGTGGCACAACACACCAATAAGACAAATCAAGAACCATTTCCTATTCTGCAATTATAGCTCTGTTTACGACTCTTGGCCATTTTAGTTAATTTCAGTTACGAATGGTTGTTTCTTGAAGCTTTGTATTTAGTTATTAGGTTAGCTTGGTGGCTATAAATATTAGGAATGGATGTTTTGGTGGGCATCCATGAAATTTTGTAAAAATTGAGATAGCGAACTATTTTACTTGTTAATTTCAGTGAAATACTCCATCTTTGAATGGAATGGAATGTCTGATACAACTTTTGAAACCTGTGCGTTTGAATATATAAAAGATTTCTATTGGGATATTTATATGTTCATGTATTGGATTCCTTTCTCTGATTTTTATCTAATATCAAGTCTATGAATCAATCTGATGAATGAAATTAGCTGAAAGCATTTGAATATTCTGATTCCCCCTTGTCCTGTGAGGCATGAGCAAGTATCAATCAGAGTTCAAATATTTTGATCACTTTATATAGGTTAATCATTATTTGAAGTTTAATGTTTTGTTATGCATTCTGATAATCGTTGTGAGGCGTTCATTTTGTGTTGACAAGTGAATGTTAAATCCTTTCTTTGCTTTCTAGTTAAAAGTGAATTATATGATAAAATTTAGTCAAAATTCATTGAATATCATATGGGAAGCTGTACCTTATGTAGAGGGTAAATTAACATTATTTACCCAACTGTTGGTTTTCATTGGTTTCCTGTTGGGCGAACATGAGTATTTGTTAATAAATTTTGGGAAATCCAATCTTTTAACTAACACATTGTATAAAAAGATGGAACTTGAATCCCAGCTTGATGGCCAGCCCAAGAAAAATAGTGATGGCCTCCCTATGGGGATTGAGTTCATTTGAAGCATGCACCTCCAAATGGTATCCCAAAACCAAAGGGGTAGAAAAAGATGCTCCCTGGTGAAGCTAAGCTTAACATCCCTAATATAACTCCAAGTTACCTACAAACCAATGAAGGAATTGTTGGCAAGAGACACTATTTTGGTGACGATTAGATGCATAGATATTACTTTGGGGTTGTCATTGATGGAAAATCATCTTATTAATCCTATCTAGTACCTGTAGATTTTATCTACCAGAAGTCATATTGACTTTATTAATTAGTCCAACAGATTATGGACAAAATGTACAGATTTAGTGAGCACAACTCCTTTCCAGTGATGTAGTTTTGGTTGTGGTGATTGGGATAGTCGATTGGCTATTTAAGATAGACCATCGTGTAATTCTAGCCTCTGATGTTGATTCTAGTGCATGATTCTTGGTCTGGTATTTATTGATTCAGGAAGAGCAAAGCTATTGTGTGGACAAGCTAGGTAATGTGTATTGTAGAACTAAAGGGATGATTTCGGTGATTGGTGTTGTGTTCGAGGAGTTTGTGTCATTACATGTGAAGCTTGTGATCACATGTTTTAGGTCTAGTATATGGATTTGTGGTGGATTGAGCCAATATGAGACTATACATTTCATATTTTGCAATTTTGTGAAGCCTACTTGATGGAGATCTATTTTTGTGGTGAGGATATATAAGATCAAATTGGATGATCATTTTAGAGGATGGTGGATATGTAGAATTATTCTTGGGAGCGATTGAACACAATTTCACGTGTGCATCTTGAGTTTTGGTGATCTAGTATTTGGTAGAAGAGCAGAACAAAGCAGTTTCTTAGAGCAGTGACAACGAATTATTTTGAGCTTAATTGAAACTAATTCAAGGCATTTGTAGATGATATATTCCAGTTCAACCATTGTATGTGCTTATATATCTCATTTGTAGGATAGTGAGTCCTCTGGGGTTGCAGCCCTATTTTGTAATTGAGAAATGAGCTCTAGTTAGTGAGCATGAATGCAAGTAAATTTCACTTTTGTAATATTGTTTTACTATTAGCCATAGTATAATAATATTGTGGGTGCTCAATCCCACCATGGTTTTTCCCTTTTCAGGTTTTCACATAAAAATTTTGATGTTATGGTTGTGCGGTTATTTGCTTTGTGTTTCTGCATTATAGTTCCTATTATTTGCATCCGATGGTTAAAGAATTAGTTTAATAAACTATTAAATTGCAGAACTTGAGGAAGATCCAGAAGATTGAATCAATGGACTCTAGTTTGTAGAGACATCTTAGTGTGGCACTTGAAGATCTTGATGCAACAAGAAAAGAAGTGAGTTCCCTGAAAAGAAACCTAAATGCAACTGAAGATTTCATTGAGACGTTAAAAGATCAATTGAGTACTTCTAGAGAAAAGAGAAAGGAGCTGATGGATAAGTTGAAGGAGAAAGAAGAACAAAGTCTTGACAGTAAAGTCCTACAAGACAAGACATATGAATGTGAGAAGTTAGCCAGGGAGAATGCAACTTTTAAGAATGAGATGCAATTTATTGTAATGAAGCTCACAAAGGAGATTGAAGACCAGAAGAAGAATGAAGAAACCACGACTCAACCATTGAAGGATAGATCTGATGAATGTTGCAGATTGACATATGAGAATGATTAGTTGAAGCTTGAATTGATGCAAACAAATAATGATGGGCAAGAAATTGAAAGGCAGACCATAATTCTGAGAGATGAGTTGACTACTGCAAATGAGTACAAAGAAAAGTTCAAAGCTAGTTCAGCTCGGTTGAATGAGATGCTGGAAAGTTAGAGACATGGGAAAGACATGTGAGGACTTGGATTTGAGAAAGGAGAATCCTCTGGTTCTGTTCAAAGAAATCATCAACAAAAGAACAAGAAACCTCTAGTAAGACAGCCTAATGCCTACAAATTCAATGATAAATGTTTTGTTTGTGGTAAATTTGGTCATATGGCAAGTCAATGTAGAAGTGGGATGAATAATGGAATGATGAATAAAGTGATGAATAATGGTTCTACCTCTACCAATCAATGTTTTATATGTAACAACTTTGCTAATAAGTCAAACATGTACAAAACAATGATAAATAACTTTCAGAATAAGAGATGCTATGCTTGTGGGATGTTTGGACATATATCTAACCAATGTAGGATGAGACCAAATTAGATGAACTTCAGGCCTATGCAAATGAATGTTGTTTGTCATGCATGTAACAAACCTAGTCATATTGCAAGATATTGCAAAAGAAATAATGCTCTGGTGAACAAGAACAAATTAGATGAAAAAGGAAAAGCTAAAGTGGAAGAGATCAAAGATCAGCATAAGAAGATGTGGGTGAAAAAGGAAGATTCAAATGTGCAAAATGGCTCCACACCTGAATTCGGTGTTGGAACCTCATCCGGTAACTAGGGCATTTTTTCCTTAGGGGGCAAATTATCATGTAGATCTTTAAAACCCCCTTGCAGAGATCTGTAACCAGTCAAGGATGGTTTCAGATGATGGAGATCAATTATGCAGTTGATAACTAGAAGATTTTAGGGCGGTGTGATAATCCGGTGAATGAAATGATGAAAAACAGTGTATTTGAAAGACTTTAAGGTTATGCATTTATTACAACTAAAAATTAGGTTTTCGATGGATAAAAAGGTGTTTCAATAGTTCATTATTCACAATGTGAATGAGAGAGAAGAGCAGAGTAGCAGAGTGAAAGAGATTCCAAAGCAAAATCCGAGCTCGTGGTAATCCGATTGAGACTTCTTGCATATGGTTATGATTAAAAAGGTATTTATCTATTTTTGAAGTAATCAGTTCATACCCTAAATTGAAAATGGCATCATCTTCTAGCATTGCAACTCCACTTGTTGTTGAGATCACTGAAAGAGCTATGCCCGTTTTCAAGAAACATTCATTTAAGTTTGTAGAAGATGATCTGAATGGTGCATTTTCTTCTTTACCATACAAATTTTAACACAATGAAGATATTAGGGCTTACATACACTATAACATTGAAGAACTGGGGAATTCAAATATGCTATCATGTACATGCAACACATGGTTGATGGATTTGGTAACTTGAAATCAGACTTTAAAAATTTGGAGGAAAAGGGTTTCATTGAGTTCATTTATTTCTCGGTATTTGATGAGGCCGAATGGGTGAGATATGTTCTAAGCCAAATCCATGATGAATTCCTATGGTTGGACAAAACTTATAAGATCACAAAGTAGGCTATTCAAGCGGTGACATATCTAAATGCTATCGGTGAAGTCCCCGCCCTCTGGAATGTGAAGAAGACCACCGTAATGGAGGTAACTAGTTCAAAGCATGACAACAGATCAATGACCATAAGTGATATAGTGGAATTTGATGTGAGATTTTCATCCATGGTTACCGGTTATAAATTTTATCAATCAAGCAGGCAAAATTTAGTATCTGGTACTACAATTTATGCAGCTTATCAGATGCTTAAAGAAAACAAGAAGTATGATTTATGCACAGTGCATCTAAATGAATTAATGAGAAATATTAATAAGATCAAATAGGACAAGAAGTGTGTATTTAAATATGGTTCTTTGATCATTTTCTTGGCATTGTGTTTCTTAAATGAGATCCCCAAGATTGGAAAGGTTCAATGGGCCTATGACAAACCAGTGGCAGTACAAATCAAAGAAGTCTTGCTAGGTGTTGGTGATACAGTTGCACAAAATTATGCCTTATGGGGTTACTTAAAAACCTTTCAAGAGCTAATGCAAGGAAAATAAAGAATGCCAAAGGCTATAGTTAAAAAATATGAAAACATAATATGCTTCATGGTGGACAAGGACCAATGCCACATGAAAGCAATTGAGCCTAGGACTGTTTGGATCTTGCCGATGGGCTATGAGGTGGATGAAATCACTCTTGACACATATGCACAACACCTCCCCATTAAGATGGTGAATGAGAAGGAGGAAATATTTGGGAATTTAAAAGAAAAAGACTTAAGCCCACACAAGCAATTTACTAAATATGGAAGGAAGAGAAAAGTGAGGAAGTTGAACAACTAGCAGAGTAGATGGGCATAACAAAAGAAGTTGTGCAGAGGGCCCGTTAGAAAAACATATTGAAGGAGTAAGACATGGTGAAGAAACAAGCTAAACCGGTTCACACTCCTCCCAAGCAAGCTAAGGCTAAGCCAAGCAAGTCATCACCTACCTCCAGTGTGCAGAAGGCAGTCCCTCCACCTAAACCTGAATCAACATCAACTGGTGGAGCAGATAAGAGAAATAAGAAGAAGTCAATGAGAAAGTATGTTATTGCAGAAGAAGAAATCAAGTCAGATGAAGAGGTTAGAGAAGTAAATAAGACAACCACTTATGCTAGAGTTGTGAGAAAACCTCCCTCCAGTGAAGCTCAACCTGCAAAGAAGCCCAAAACTCAAAGTGAGCCATTTGGTAAAGATATACCAAGCAAGAATCATAAATCAGAAATAGATGAAGCTCTCAAGTCAGGTAAGCTTGAAGGTCCTTACACTATTGTGGCTCTATTACAAAAGATTATAGACACAATAGTAAAAGAAAATAATTTGACAAACCTTTCTATATACTATGAGCATTCTAATGAAAAAGTTCGAAGAGATATTGAGGAAGCAGTTGTATATTATATGAACTCTTTTGGTAAAGCATTGATTGAGATGCCATCCATGGTCCCAAAAGAGTTATATGATATTTTGGATGCTTGGAGACACACAACTAGTTTAGAAGATGAAAGGTTAAAAGAATATACCTTAGTAAAGTTGTGTCCTGATGTAACAAAAGATGAAATACAAATAATTTTGGGACTTGCTAAGGAAAACTTCTGAAGAAAACACAGAGTAAATAAAATAATATATGGAAGAGTTGATGAAGTAGTTAAAGATATAGAGGGTATTCTAAAGAAAATTTTGAAAGAAAATAACTATTAGATCAATACAAAGAAGGATGACTCCCAACGGGAAGGAAAATCAAGCAAAGATACTTCTCCTCTAGTAGTTCATGTTCAGATAGAAGTTTCTCATGAGAAACCATCGGTACAGATTGATCCGGTAGAAATCATAGATGACACCATTGATAATAAGGTAGTTGGGGACTCCCATGAAGCTATGCAAGACCCTCTGGTTATGGAAGTGCACTTAGAGGAAACAAGCAAGGAGATTGTAGATGAGAAGAGGGTAGATGAGAAAGCTAAAGAAGAAGCTGATGTAGCAAAGGGTGACATAGATGCTAGTGTTGATGCTGAGAAAGATAAAGGAGAAGAAAAGGTTGAAGAGGCACTGATGATCATGACAAGAGCCAATGTTCCTAACAAAGGGAAACAGATTGTTGCTGAAGAAGTTGACTTTTCCCATGGACCGATTGATTTGGGCACACTGTCTCCCATACAAGTACTGAAGTTATCCACCCTTGGTCAAATCAAAGCGAGTGAGGACTTAAGTCCACATTTGAAGAAAAAGATGTTATATCTCTGACTACTATAGTTTTGGAGAAAATTTTGCCTAACCTTAAGTAGGATTCTAGTGACACAGCCTCTGGTAAGCTTAAGGGTATGTTAAACAAAGTTGAATCAGATTTTGTATGATTGGAGAAAGTAACAGATATAAAAGTTTTGAACAAATTTAATGAGATGAGACTCGAAACCTTTTTGAAAATAATTGAGGATGATAGGATAGTTTTGAAATATATGGTAAAGAGTGTTGAGGATGCTTTAGATGAAGGTTTTAAGATCTTTAAGTCATGTCTCATTTTACTCAAATTTACAATATACAATGACAAGAAGATAAGGGAATATGAAGGGTAGTTAGCTACAAATTCACAATATTTTGCTCTTCAGTTTTTGCTAGCAATCTTGAAGCCAAAATTATGAATCTAATAGACAAAATCAAGAGTTTGAGTGTAGAGAAAGAGCGATTAATAGGCAGAGTGGGAGAATTGAGCAGTCTAATCACCCCCCAATTAGACACTTTGCTTGGAGAACAACATGATGTAGTAACTGTTTTGGGAAAAGATGTACCAACAGATCTTAAGGGTGTAGAAGTTCATGCATATATTTTTAGTTCCTTATTAACGTTTTGGATTGTTTCCTGAGAGGATCGAATGAGTATCTGAAGTCCTTGAAGGTAACTTATGTAGATATTTTCAAGTTTTTGTAGATCACCATATACAATCTTTTGTAAATAAGTTTTGGTGGATTCCTACCCTTTTCTATTGATGTCAAAGGGGGAGAGATAGTAGTGAAAAATGATGCGCATTCTAAGGGAGATTCATTTGAGTGTATAAATTTTTGGATTGATTCTAGTTTTGGATTCTTGGAACACTTGTCATTTTTCACAGTGTTGTCATCAATGCCAAAGGGGGAGATTTTTGGCAGGAGACATTGTTCTGGTGATGATTAGATGCATGGAGATTAATTAGGATTTGTCATTGATGGCAACTCATCTTAGTAATCCCATTTGGTACCTGTAGATTTTATCTAGTAGAAGTCATATTAACTTTAGGCATTAGTTTGACAAAGTATGAATAGAGTGTACAGATTCAGTGAGCAAAACTCATTTCCAGTGATGCAGTTTTGGTTGCGGTGATTGGGATAGTCAATTGGTTGTTTAAGATAGATCATCTTGTAAATCTAGCCTTTGGTGTTTATTCTAGTGTATGATTCTTGGTCCGGTATCCAGGGATTCTAGAAGAGCAGAGCCATTGTGTGGACAAGTTGGGTAATGTGTATTAAGGAATTGAAGGGATGATTTCAATTATTAGTGTTGTGTTGGAGGAGTTTGTGTTGTTGCATGTGAAGCTTATGATCACATTATTTAGGTCCATTATATGGATTTGTGGTGGTTTGAGCTGACATGATACTATACGTTTCATATTTTGCAGTTTTTTTAAGCTGACTTGATGGAGATCTATTTTGGTGGTGAGGATATATAAGATTGACTTGGATGATCATTTTAGAGGATGGTGGATATGCAAAATTGTTTTTGAGAGTGATTGAGCATAGTTTCACATGTGCATCTTGAGTTTTAGTGATCCAGTATTTGGCAGTAGAGCATAATAGAGCAGTGGTAGAGGATCATTTTGAGCTTAACAAGAACTGATTCAAGGCATTTTTAGATGCTATATTCCAGTTCAGACATTGTATTTTATTATACATCTCATTTATAGGACAGTGAGTCCTTTGGGGTTGCATTCATGTTTTGTAATTGAGCAGTGAGCTCTAGGCAATGAGCTTGAATGCAAGTGCATTCCAGTATTGTAATATTGTTTTACTATTGGCCATAGTATAATAATATTATGGGTACTCCATCCCACCATGGTTTTTCCCTTTCTGGGTTTCCACCTAAAAATTTTGGCGTTATGGTTGTGTGGTTATTTTCTTTGTGTTTCTGCATTATAGTTTCTATTCTTTACATCCGATGGTTAAAGAATCAGTTTATTAAACTAGTAAATTGTAGAACACTATTTCACCCCCCTCTTAGTGTTCATTGATTCCAACAGGAATACCTATTGTGTTGCCTGATTTTGTGGTGGACCATATTGTTTCATCCATGAAATCTTCTCTAGTGGGAAACAATTTTTCCTTCTACCCTACCATTGATATGGCTCATAGTTGGGTTTCTACAATTTGGAAGTTAAAGGGAAGCGTCACTACCAGTGCCATGTTGGGTGGTCTCTTTATTTTTAAACTTATAGTTGAGGATAAACTCATTATAGTTCTCACTCTAGGACTATGGTCTTATGGTAAACATCATTTGTCACTCTGTAGATGGAAACTGGGATTCGATCTTGCTACTAACCTAAATAAATAGTGCATATGTGGGTGTGTTTCCTGGGTCTCTCGCTTGAATTTTGGGATAAACAAATCTTCAAATACATGGGTAACACCTTTGGTCACTACATTGCCACCAATGTGGTGACTAAAGCTAAATCTAGATTAGTATTTGCATGCTTGTATGTGAATGTAGATATTAACAAAACTCTCCCTAACTTCATTTGTTTTCAATCTAAGTTAGGAAGTTGCACCCAAGCTATAGTTTATGAAAATGCAACATTGTTCAATTAGAATTTTTTGAAATTAGACATTTCATTTCTAAATGTAAATCCCCTTCCAAAAACCCCCAAAAGATTAAAGAAATATGTGTTTCCCCTGAAGGGGAGGCTTTTTAGAAGCCAAAATATCCCAATGGGAGGAGCCCCACACTATAAATAAAATTTAAGAGGAGGATGTAGGTAAGGACTACACTTTTACTGGGGGGATTCCTAAAATTATAGAGACCCCAACCAAAGCTATTAAACCTCTTGACCAGGGTAGTCTCAAGGTAAATCTTTTCAATGACATACCCCTTGAAGAGGGAGAAATCCCTACCCCATCTAACCCTAGTATACTAGATAATAGTGTGCTCTCACCAAATCCTTCTACTCCTAGTCATGTGCTCTCACCAAAGCCCACCATTTCTTTCCCAACCTTTAGAAAGGCCTATTTTTCTCTACGTGCTACTTCTAGTGGGTAGATGTTCCCAAGTGATAACTCTTGTGCTCTAATAGATGACAAGGGGTGGACAACACAAAAGAGGAAAACAAGAAATAGGATATTGATGTTGGGATTGCAATTAAGTTTGACTACCCATCCTAGAGGCTAACAAAACAAAAGGAAGTTATGACAGAGATTGCCAATGGTAGGTAATGGACCTTGGACTTTTCCTTGAAGTTTTGGAAATGAAGTTCCTCACTTGGAATATGAGGGGTCTTAATAGCCCTCAAAAGCAATATTCTCTAAGGAATTGACTCCTTGAGAAGAAGATTGACATTTTGTCACTTCAAGAAGACAAAATGACTAATGCTTCCTTTCATATCATTGTTGACTATGTTTTGCCACGTTCCTTTTTCTTCATTGGTGGTGTTGTTGGTGCCTTGGGTAGTGTTGTCACTATGTGGGATCCTAGAAACCTAAGGGAAAATATCATCTGTAGCTCTCCTGAGAGCTACCTATAAAGATTGCCTCTCCTCAGGAGTCTTGGTGTTTGGTGAATATTTATGCTCCTAATATTTGTTCAATTTTTGGTGGCTTTGAAAGACTATTGGATGATTGTGGGTGACTTTAACACCCCTCTCTTCCCCACAAATAAATTGGAAGGTTTGGTGGACTACTTTGATAGTATGTTGCACTTGGTTGAGTTCATCAACAAAATGAGTCTTCTTGACATTGAACTTTTGGGTCAAATCTTCAGTTGTTCCAATCACAAGAAAGGGGACAACCTCATTCATTTTAAGATAGACAGATTCCTGGTATCCTCTAACTAGGATTTAGGATACAAATCCACCCTCAGAGATCTTCCTGGAACAATCTCAAATCACAAACCTCTTCTTTTAGATTGGGTAGACAAAACTATAAGGGTACCCATTCCTTTCCTCTATAAAATAGCATGGGCTTCACACTGACACTTCAAGAATAATATCCAAATTTGGGGGAATACCCCCATTCAGGGTGTCCCAAAGATTGAACAACAAAGTTAAACATTGGAATAAATTCACCTTTGGAGATATCTTTACAAAGAAAAAAGAGATAGATACCAAATTAATAGCAGTATAGATGCAAATTACTAATGGTGATTGTTTTGAGACTTCACATAAGGAGGAAGAAGATTTAAGAGGAAAATAGATGAACTTGTAAAGGGGGGAAATTTACTGGAAGAATAAGTCCAAAATTTAGTGGTTGAAAGAAGATGACAATATTTTTTCCTTCTTCGATAGATATGCACTTAAACACAGGAAGAGGAACATTATCTAATCCCTAGTTGATGAGATGAACCAAACTGTTACTGATGACCTCCACATGGGTGATATGGTTGCAACGTATTTTGATAATTCATACAGAGAGGATGAGATTGAATTGGACCCTGTCTTGGATGGTCATTTGATGAATTGCTTGTCTATGACCCTAACTCAGGATGATAATGCTCAAATTTTAGCACCCGTTACCGAGGAAGAGGTTAAGATTTTTACCTTCTCAATGGGTACATTTAAGGCTCCTAGATTTGATGGCTTTCCCCTAGATTTCTTCTAGGAATTTTGGGATATTGTGGGGTATGATATTACAATGGAAACTAAGGATTTCTTCTACATAGGTAAGATATTTAAAAAATTGAATAATTCCTTTATTTCTCTAGTTCCAAAACTCCTAGTCCCATTGGGTCTTTCGAACTTTAGACCTATTAGTTTGTGTAACATGGTCTATAAGATATTCTCTAAAGTCTTGGTCAATAGAATCAAACCAATACTTAATAAGATTATTAATAGGAATCAAAAAGGATTTGTCCCCAGTAAACAAATCTTAGATGCGGCAATCTTAAAACATGAGATTTTACATTAAATGGAAAGATGTTTCCTACCTGGAATGGCTCTTAATCTTGACATTTCCAAAGCTTATGATACAATGAGATGGAATTTCCTTTTCAAAGTTCTTAAGAAGATGGGATTCCAAGATAGTTGTATATGTTTGATGAAGGAATGTGTTACGTGTTGGCACCTTCTAATTTTTAAAAAAGTTTAGAGGTTGCCATATAAAATTTGCTAAGGTATGAATAAGTACACCACTGAAAAGCTATTAGAGAAGGCCCTTTTGTGAGCTAATAAGTTGGGATCCAGTAAACTTCATGAGAAATCACTTGGAGAATGTGTTTGACACATTCCATTAAGTCCATATATCCATTTGCAAGCTCCTACAATCAGTTTTAACATGTTTTTGATTCACCTACTTTTAGGGGTTTGCACAAGTCTGCATAGTTCACATTTCCAGGAAAGCCTAAGTAACCTTCTTTGGAGGCCTATAACTTGCACCCTGTTGATTGTCATGAGGAAATTCTTGTTCCCTTGTGTTTTTTGCAAATTATGTACTACCCTGATCATTTTAAGACTCCTATGATTTCATTTGACCTGTTTGCCAAAGTGAAATCATTTGCAATTTGTTGTTTTATGAAAATCAAACAGTGTAAAACAACAGTTCAGTACCCTTTTTGGAATTTTTTATCTCACACATGGTTGACCTATAATTAAAAGTGGTAGTAAACCATGAATCTCTATAGGTTTTTGTACCATCTACCCAATTTGTAGCCCCCCAGCTCTTCGTTTGGTCAGTTTTCAAGGCTCATTCCATATGGACTTTTTCAGTGTTTCAAAAACAACATGTAAATGGGCCACTTTGAGCATTAATATCTTTCACTCGGATGATTATTTTATCAAACCAATTGATCCATGAGATTACTTGTAGTGAAATGAGTATGAGTGCCATTTTCCAACCCTTCATGATTTCATTTGATATGTTTTCAAAATTGTTTTGAAACTGGGTTTGAAGAGGTTTCTGGCAGTTTTTAGTGCAGAAATAGCTAAGTTGTGAACTTTGGGGATTAAAATCTTCCAACTTAGTAAGATTCAAGGAAATCTATTTTACAGGGTGATTAAAAACATATCAGTCTATATTCTTGACAGATGGCATGGTCTCAAGTGGACACTTGGGTGGTTTTTGAAGGTGGATTCTCGGGCTACAAAGGTGGTTTTGGTCATTTTGCAAAACAGTAAAAATCAAGTGTCAATGATTAAATTTTTGCAGATGATTGATCCAAATAGATATTCTAATGGTTCCAAATTAGTGGTAATATATTATTATTTTAATCATTATTATGATTTAAATAATAATTACATATGGACTAAATTGGAAAAATGGTTCAGGAAATTATTTAATGATGTTTTGAGATAACATTATTAAACATATTATTCGGTATCCAAAATATCATTTAAGTCATTTTATAATTATTTTAAATGAAAGTGTGTATAGCATTTGGTGGGCCCGGGAAAATTAAAAAATTAAAATCAAATATTAACTGCCGCACAACTTTGTTTATATCCAAGCTATCGTGTGATTGCGCAATGGAAACAAGTGATCGCACAATGGAAAGAAGTGAGGCTGAAAATTTGCCCTAAAATATATAATGCAAAATACAGTAGGTGCATAGGAGTGAATACAAATGCAGATTTGAAAAACATGTTGCCAGATTTCACGACCTCTCCCTACATTAATTTATGAATTGTGGAAGAAGATTGTTTCCATCCTGTTGTCTTCAAAATCTGATTCCCTTTAACATCCTCAAAATAATATGTTTTAAAGCTTGGTGCAGAAGAGATATCAAAGATAAGGAAATTCTCAAGACAACATATGACAAGGTTTGATTAGACCTTCTACACTTCGGGCTTACTCAAAGCCCAGGTGGGTATACCTTTGTGAATTAAATTCACGCTTTCAAAAATAAACCCACAACAAACCAGTCCAGAAAACTAGTGGGTCTATTCACCTCGAAATCAACTGAAAACAAAGAATAGAAATTGTACTTATGTTCAACATTTTTGATCAACAAAAGTTTGCAATAAACAACTTCAATTTAATACCAGTGCCTTATCCAAGGTCACAGAGTCATCTAAACTCAAATAAGACTCCTCAAACAAAACATTTTTATGCTTCCCGTCGACTTGGTTTCTATCAATCCTTGTATATGCCTGACACCTACAAGAACTCAAGCGTTATAAACCAAGCTATGGTCATTAGAATTCAAAGTTCATTCCAGAGAGTTTACTGGTATGAGTGATCCCCGCCTCTTTAATTTCCCTCCTAAAGAGAAAAGCTAATGAACACTCATACTAAAATTGCTTTGCAATTCCATTCAAACAGAACAACCCTAGCTTATTCAGAATGAAACAGTAAACAAATTTGCGAACAAACTTGAAGACAACACAGAGCTTTACTCAAAACCAATGGTATGTATATTGATATTTAGTTCAAAAAGTATTACAAGAAATTTTGATTCTCCATTAAACTTAGAAAAGCTCAGATAAATTTCTGCAGCGTTTTCTTACAATTTTTTGCGATTCCTTTTCCTCTAGTCCTGGTATCCATTTATAACAACATGGATGCACAAAGCTTCGAACTTCTCGAGGAGAGTTTGTTACAATCATTTCTTTCAAAATAAAGAGGTTACAAGCTTTTCGCAAAAGCAGTTACAAGCTCTTTTCAGCCTCTGCAGTTACTTCAACATGTTGTTCGGTTGCAACCTCTTCTATCTTTTCAGGGGTGCTATCCAACTGTTCCGGATCCTGGGTGGCATATTTAGTTGCCCACTCACTATATATCTCTTCTGTCGGCCATGAAAAATTAATCACATTATCTTTAATTTTAGTCAACCTTTTCCAAGAATTCCTTAGTTTGTTGACTTCTGAATTAAGAAAACCATAATGTGACTTAATTTTTT
Organism: Cryptomeria japonica; assembly: GCF_030272615.1. Taxonomy (NCBI): domain Eukaryota; kingdom Viridiplantae; phylum Streptophyta; class Pinopsida; order Cupressales; family Cupressaceae; genus Cryptomeria; species Cryptomeria japonica. The sequence continues at coordinate 598,306,208 of NC_081408.1, read as the reverse complement.
CTATCTCTTGTATTGTCACAACAAAGAAAGAAGTATCATCAAGATCAATGATTCCTTTAACTCTTGCTGACAATTTGGCTTCTATCTCCTTAAGCCGTATCTGCTTGTCTTTTAACTGATCCTGATTAGCAAAAAATCCTAGGAGCAACTCAAAAACTTGATCAGTGTACTCCTTCTTGCACAAATTAACCTTCCTATCCACATTATCCACCTCTGCTGCCAATTGCATTAAGACTTTAGCAACGTCAGAAGTGGATTTAATAATGGGATTGGCTCTTGCTTCATCACATGATACACACATGAACTCTAGATCTTGCTCCCTAGGCCTCCATCTGTCAAAAATGGGTGTCAAAATGGCCTTATCTCTCCTCAGCTCATTCCATATTTCCATAATTTTTCCCACATTATTGTAGAGCAATGAGGCATTTATTGTATCTGCAAAACTAGAGATTGTGGCCCTTACATTCTCCTCATATTTCCCTCCATACAAGGCCCTAGCCTGTTTCAGGTTTTCTAGTTCTTGGGGAGTGATCTCAATCATTTGAGAGCTGGAGGGTACTGGAGATGGTGGAAGTTCAATGATAGGGCTAGTAGGTGGAGGTCTTGCAGGAGAAGGGGAAATCATCAGTGTTGAAGACTCACCTTGTTGGTATTGTCCCATCAACTGGCTCTGCAATTTAGCAATGATGCTATCTTTACCTCTTACCTCCTCCTTGGCACTGTTATAGGCCTTTAAAACTGTTTCCAACTTAATTTGGAGGGCCTCTTTTTCTTTGGCTTCCTTCTCTACCACTGCAACACTGAATTTTGCAGTTTCTAACACAGTGCTAGCAACCTCTACTACCCCTGTACTCTGCACTCTCTTTACCATCATTCCGCCAAGGTAACTTGACCCTGGGGTGTCTTTGCCTTTCTTGCTCTCATTTCTCTTGAGAGACCACATGACTAATGCAGCATTATCCTTATTGAAAGTAACCCCTTCCATGGGTTTAGTCTCTTTTCTTACTGCATCTAATACCAGGGCATCTGCAATATCCCACTCTGGTAAGATAAGCACTCCAGCTTGTGCTACCATATCTCTTCCCTGCTCAGGGGTGATGGTTTTGAATTCTTCCATCATCTCTTGTTTTATTTCTTCTTCCACTGAGGCTGGATCTTTATTGGGCTACTCAACCTTTCTTGTCTCACATCTAGCATTATATCTATCTATACGCTGTTTCCAAATGAATTGCATAAATGCTTCCGATGTGACAAAATTGTCATCAACTAGAAATACACTACTTGCCTTTTTTATCTCAAGATCCCACTCCTGGCCTTTAAGTTCAGTGGAGGTGATATCCATTTTAGCATCAATGGGTTCTTTTGGCATCCCTTCCTCCACTTCATCATAGGTGTATGCAATTTCCCCTAAACTACCCAACTGCAAGAGGTGTTCAGCTGCTGCTTGTTCATCTCCTATACGGATAGGGGATTGGGATGGGGAATACAAAGGTGTATCTGATTGCACTTCCTTCCCCACCCTTTGCTTCTTTGGGCTGTCTTGGATGTCAATGACATCTTGTATCTTCCTCTTTCCTTTGGATGTAGAGGGCTCCCCTGTTGTAGGCACCAGCACACTGTAACCTGATTTCTTATGCAGTTTGTAATCACCAGGAGGAATTGCTTTGCTGGAAGCTGACCTGCTTAGGATCATTCTGGCTTTTTCAGGGTTGCTCTTAATCACAGTTTCCCTCTTCTCCTTCAGTGTTTGCATCACATCCTCAAAGAAAACAATCAAAAACTTTATTTTCTCTTCTAGTGGGAAGAAGCTAGACAATGGGTCATAGCTAGCATCAAACTGATGCACAAAATCCAGGACTTTCTTATAAGCCACCCACTTTTCTTTTCTTAGTTCTTGCTCATCTAGATCAAATTCATTTCTGATGAGGTCCTCAGGAAACTGGAATTGATGAGGCCTACCTCTGCATGCTACCTTCTTCCTAAACATACCATTGAAGAAGTCCTCTGGATCAACACACCTGGACACTGTAGTGGATAAATGATAAGGTTTGAGGAAATCCTCAAAACAATTCTAGCCTCCCTTTGTTATTACAAATTGGTGAGCTATGGTAGCTGCAGGGAAAATAGTCCCTTTACCCCTGCCTATCAACTCTACCTCTTGCAAGCCACCAATTTGTCTGAGGATCTCTGCTATTCCCACTTTGAGAGGGACTTGGTAAGGTAACAAAAATGGAGTGCCCCTAAAACCAAAAACTCTAAAAATTGTGGAGACTAGATATAAATAAATGTCACCCCAGTTATGAACAGTTTTTATATTCTCTGCAAATTCTTTTGGTCTTATGAATTCCAGAAGAACCTTAAGGACTCTTGGGTTATCAGAGCAGAGGAGAGTCCTTATTTTGGATGCAAAATATTTATCAAACTTCAAAAAACTAGCATCCTCTCTGTCCCATGACAACACAGTACTCCATAATTGTACTGGCATTTTTTCTCCTTCCTTCTCCTTAACCAGGTCTAGTCCACTTGCAAAATAATCACCAGCTTTGAAGAGAAAAAGGTGCATTAGGAGTGAATACCATCCGAAAGGTCTGTCCACCTTTCCATTCTTTATTCCTATCAACCCTCCATGGATAGCATCGGCAATGAAAGAGGCATAATCAAATGTGATAGCAAGAGAAGGATTCAAAATCTGGGCAATCATTAGCAAGTAATGATTCGACATATTTGCTTCAACATCTTCTCCTAGAACTTGACAAAGTGCTTAATACATTCCTTTAGCCCTCAGGGTAAACATACTTAATGAGAATGGTTCCTGTGTGTTGGGTCCTACAACTGTTAACCCTCCTATTTTCACAAAAAGTTCCTTGAGAGGCCCATTCCTGAGATGATTCCTCTATGCACCATAAATTTGGGCTAATGATATGAAATTTATAGGTTCTAGGAAGTTTGTGAACTCATTAAGCTCGAATGCCGTCCTAAACTCTTCAGCATTAATTTCAACAAGGGTTTTCCCATTTACATCTCGGATGCATCTTGCGACTGGATCATAATTTAACGCCATTTGGGTTAGCAGGTCTATATCCATGAATACCCCTGGGACTACTAATTTCCCAACATCTAATTCCCAAATACTATTTTGAGGGGCAGGAGAATTTCTCATTCTGAATCCCACTTTAAATAACCCCAACCCAGACAGTCCAACCTGTGGGTCTCTCAACCAATTGCCCTTGTCATATAATCCTTCTCCTATTTTTAGACGGGGAGCCCTGGGCACTAACTTTTTAGCCTTTGATGCCTGATTGGTTGACAATGTCAACTGTTCTAAAAAATCATCACATACACTTCTTTCTAAATAGTTAACCTTGCCGCAGAATTCCCTTTTAGGAGCCATTTTGTAAATGCAAGAAATAAATGCCACTCTTAAACAACTCTGTGAAGAATTAATTATCTATTTTAGAACACTGCACAAGAATTGCTACACAAAAATACAAGAGAACCTGTTCTTTGCTTGAAGGAATTTGCTCTGCAACTGAACCGACTTGCTCTGTATATCAGGAAAATAACTTTGCGTCTGCTCTTCTGCAAAATCCTTTAAAAGATATCTTTACCCGGTTGTTAGGAAATCAAATATTTGTACTCAGAGCCTTAACTATAACATTGATTCCGCATGCTTCGGTCGTCCCTTCGAAATTGAATTCATACAAGAATTCATATTTTTCGCTCCAACGGGTCACAATATTCCTGCAAGTGCTTCATTTTTTTCTTTCGCAACTTCGTGAGGCATAACTATTGGGCAGCTTAGTCCTGCGAAATAACGCCAACCGTTCGATCAAAAGAAACTTGATCGAGCGTTAGATTAACTGACGGCTTTGGCTTTTCTCTGGGTCCCGCTTTTCTATTGGCTACATAATACCATGTGGCGGCTAATCATTGACCTTGAAATTCCCTTCGCATTCCACTTGATACTGGCCGCGTGTCTTTCTTTTATACCGACGGTTCCACCTTGGCAGGCCCACACTTTCTTCTTAGACCACGTGTCATCATGACACGTGGATGGTTCTCGTTCACTCTCGCTATTTCGCGGGGTATAAAGAGTGAGCACCTTACCTTCGTGAAATAGCGCGGACCGTTGGATCATCTCTCAACCTGATCGGCGTTTAATCCTCTGAAAAGGCTCTCAGGAGGGGTGGGCCCGCTGACTCATCATGAACACCTGGCGCCTTGTCACTTTCGGCGTTGATCTGTCACTCTGTCATTTGCCAAAAGAAAACCACAGGGCCCCACTTTTGTCTCAACAACTGCATCCTCGAGGTCATCATCATGACACGTGGATGGTTCTCGTTCACTCTCGCTATTTCGCAGGCATAAAGAGTGAGCACCTTACCTTCGCGAAATAGCACGGACCGATGGATCATCTCTCAACTTGATCAATGTTTAATCCTCTGAAAAGGCTCTCAGGAGGGGTGGGCCCGCTGACTCATCGTGAACACCTGGCACCTTGTCACTTTCGGCATTGATCTGTCGCTCTATCATTTGCCAAAAGAAAACCATGGGGCCCCACTTTCATCTCAACAACTGCATCCTCCAGGTCATCATCATGACACATGGACGGTTCTCATTCACTCTCGCTATTTCACGGGCATAAAGAGTGAGCACCTTACCTTCACAAAATAGCGCGGACCGTTAGATCATCTCTCAAGCTGATCGGCATTTAATCCTCTGAAAAGGCTCTCAGGAGGGGTGGGCCCGCTGACTCATCATGAACACCTGGCGCCCTGTCACTTTCGGTGCTGATCTGTCGCTCTGTCATTTGCCAAAAGAAAACCACGGGGCTCTAGGTGTTATTAATAGCTGTACCTGCCTGGTCATATCTGCCTGCGACATGACTCACCTCTGGGGCCCGCCTTTTAGCCTTTAACCTTGACCCGCTGACTGTTGTGACTTGTGCCACGTGCCACCATTTTACTTGCTGTCAACAACCAGTTGGATCATCAATGTGGCATGCCATATGGTTTTCGCTATTTCATGGGGTATAAACTACGTGCAACTTCGCCTAGCGAAATAACGCGAGTCGTGGATCCATCCGTGAGATGCGCACTAGTTACTGGGCCCGACAACTTTAGAAGATAAACATACAAGGCATAAAATTTTCGATTAATCAACATAACTACCTAGGAAAACAATAAGGGGGGACACATCCTATGACCCCATGACCCATTACTTAAGTGAATAAAGTAATAGAAGATTAGAAACCAGAGGGTTTAAAACAAATACGATAGGATCTAAAATAAAAAACCCTTAAACCCTTAAAGGCTAGAACAAAGCTGAAGCATTTGGAATTACACCCTATTCGAAAAATTCAACATACCATAGCCAATCATGAGAAAAGAAAAACCCAATTTTAATCAGTGATAACAGTGGCTCTGACTGGGGATGGTTGATTGCGAGATCAACACAAGAAAACTCAGAAACTCTGGAGAAACAGACCAAAACACAGACCAAAACCAGAAAAGCAGGAAAGAAAACAAAATATGTACAAACAAAGGACCTACCGTGCATGGACATTAAGAGAAATAATGCTTCAGGAATTGTCCATGCACTGGAAATTCCTGCATTTCATCATCCATATTTTTCAAGAAATATGAATCCTTAGCATTTAGGTCACAAACCACAAAAGGGCCAATCCATAGTGATTCAAATTTTTTATGCTTTCCTTTATCCTATCCTTTTGCATTCCACTAAAGAACCATGTCATCAATTTGAAACTTCCTTAGTGATGTCCTTTTATCAAAAAGATACTTTGACTGCAACTGGATCTTCTGATTTTTCTTATGGGCAGAAGTCCTAAGCTCCTCCATTTCTACAATTTGGATCATTCAGTTTTCCATTGGTTCAGATACCTCCATGTCCTCATTCTGCAAAAACTTATACACTAGAAGTAGGTTATTTACCGACAGTCTGGCATGGGTACCATAAACCAACTCAAAAGGTGACATTCCAATGAATTTTTTAACTGTTATTCTATCTGCCCACAGAGCTAACTTCAACTTTTGATCCCAAGATCTTTTATTTTCCTCTAGGATTTTCTTGATGATATTCAACAGGCTTTTATTGCTGGATTTTGCTTGTCCATTCCCCTGAGGGTGATAAGGTGATGAGTATGACATGAGTATACCGTGACTATTGCAAAAGCCTACAAATTCTTCTGATCTGAAACACATAGCATTATCCATTACCAATTTTGCAGGTGTTCCAAATCTAGTCACAATACTATCCATCAGGAAATCAATGACAATTTTACTAGTAGCTCTTCTTGTAGGGATGGCTTCTATCCATTTGGTGAAATAATCAGTGGCCACTATGATCCATCCATGACCTCTCCCTGACTTCTCAATAATTTCTCCAATAAAATCAATGCCCCACTGGACAAAAGGAGCTTCTCCAGAGACTGGATTTAGGGGTAAGGCTCCTTCATACTTGAGCTTGGAGGAGAATCCTTGACATGGATCACATCTCTGAACATATGCATGGGTATCTTTAAATAAGGTGGGCCAATAATACCCAGCCTGTATTATCTTACCAGCAGTAGTCTTAGCTGAATAGTGACCTCCACATACTCTATCATGCATTTCAATCAACACCTATTTAGCTTGAAATTCATCCAAACACATTAGTAACTCTCCATCTCTTTTTCTCCAGAAAAGATCACCCTGAATGAGCACATACTTTTGGGACTTGAGTTTCAAAGTTCTTTTCTGATTGTATGTCATTTCTTCTAGGAGTATATCACCTCCCAACACTTGGATTATCTCTATGTACCAGGGTTGCCTTTCAATACTAGTGACCAAAACATCTCTAACCTCAACATTGTGTATTTCTACATTCATGAGATTTGACTCAGTCATGAGCTTAGCCAAGCCTAAACCTCTCACCAATTTGGTGATCTTTATCTCCAAGTTGAACTTCTGGATTCTATTAATCCATCTGCATCTCTTCCCAGTAACCTCAGACTGAGACAAAATATCTTTAACTGTAGCATGTGGGACATAGGCAATAATGTTTGCATTAACTAAATATGGCCTAAAAGCCTTAACAGCTTTAACTAGGGCATAAGCTTGTTTCTCCATGGTTTCATATTTTAGTTCTGCTGCTTGCAAAGATTTACTGTGGAAGGCTATGGGATGTTCATAGCCTTCATTGTCCTTTTGTAATAGTACTGCAGCCACCATGTGATATGAAGCAAAAGAAAACAGAGAAAAACGCTTACTATAATCAGGGGATTTCAACACTGGTGCCTCCTGGATTGCCTTCTTAATCTCATCAAAAGCTTTTGAAGCTTCATGATCCCAATGAAACTTTGTGTCCTTCTTAAGCAATTTGACAATAGGCTTCACTATCTCTGCGAAGTTTGCAATGAATCTCCTGACAAAATTTACTTTACCTAAAAAGGATTGGATACCTTTCACATTTTTAGGTTCAGACACCCTGTTGATTGCTTCAATTCTCTTAGGGTCTATTCTTACCCCTTCCTTGGAAACTATGTGTCCCAATAACTTTCCTTCAATGACCCCAAAATGACATTTCTTGGGATTCAGTGATACACCAAATTCCAAGGCCTTATTAAACACCTTTTCTAGATGTCCACAATGATCATCAGCCCTTTTAGAGAAACAAGTAAGGTCATCTTGATATACCACCATGATGATGTTTATGAATTCTTTGAAAGCTACATCCATAGCTCTCTGAAATGTAGCTCCTGCATTTTTTAGCCCGAATGGCATTCTCACATATACATAAGTTCCCCATGGAGTAGTGAAAGTTGTCTTGAACTGTTCAGACTCCTTTACCAACACTTGATTGTATCCTGAGAAACCATCCATCATGGATAAAAGATCACAACCTGTCACTCTTTGTAGCATTGCTTCCATATTTGGGGATGAGTAATTATCTTTTAGGGAAGCAACATTCAGATTCCTAAAATCTACACACAATCTGATATCTCCATTCGTCTTCCTTATTGGGACCAGATTAGAGACCCATGAAGAATTCCTTATTGGTGTGATAATCCCCCCTTCTCTCAATTTGGTCAACTCTTGTTGCATTTTAGTTTCTAATAAGGGGTTGATAGGTCTCTGTTTCTGTCTGAAAGGCTTAGCATCTGGAAGTAAAGGAACTTCATGTTGAAAAAGATCTTGTCTATACGCCTTTAGGTCTTCATAAGACCAAGCAAAGACATGCTTATACCTTTTCAATAAATTGATAAGGTTAGTCCTAACATGAGGGGGTAATTTCTTTCCAATATATACCAACTTAGGGGATGATTATGTCCCCAGGTTTACCTCCTCTAATTCTTCCAACTTGGTGGTAGACTGCTGAAGTAAATGACTATCATTATAACTGAACATGCTTTCCAGCTCTACCAGCCCTTTAGGTATTTCATTGGTTTCCAACTGGACAAAATTATTTCCAAACACTATCTCTCTATTGTCCACCACTTCCACCAATGCATTACAATCAATCTTTTGTCCATCATAATCATCAACACATTGAATAAACCTAAGAATGTCTTCATCATCACCAAAAACTTGCCAATTGTACACATTATCAGGAATAGCAGGCCTAGATTTTATTTCCACAGTGGAAATACCGGTCAGCGTTGCATCATCATTTTTCAAAGCAACATTAGCTAAGAAATCTGCCATGATATTTTTTGTTCGCTCTATCCAATTAATAGAAAATGCACCAAAATGCTCAATAACATCCCAAACAACATGCTTATACTGCTTTAATTTATCATTTTTGGATGCATATTTAGATCTTACCTGAGAGACAACCAATTTTGAATCCCCCATCACTTTCAACAATTGGATTCCAGGCCTTTTTGCAACCTCAAGTCCTAGTAGTAAGGCTGCATACTCTGCAGTATTATTTGTGCACTGGAATGCCAATAAAAATGAGTATTTAAAAGTTATACCTGACGGGGATACAAAAAGAAGCCCTACTCCAGATCCTTCTTTTGAGCAAGCCCCATCAAAATACATCTGCTACAACCCATACTACTGTGCTTGTAGCTCAACTACAATTGGGTCAGTATTCTTCAATTGAGGTGAAATTGGTTGAAGTCTAAAATTATCTAAATCTACATCAATCATACAATTAAGCATACCAGGGTCTACATTTTCAATTACCCTAGGAGCTCGTGGTTCTCTGTATAATTTGACCTGATTACCACCAACAGGAATGGTAGCATAAGATAAGTCCAGTTGAACATTTCCCCCTACTGCTACTGCCCATTGTCTGGAAAGTAACATACCATATTGGGTTTAGTGTCAGTAACAATAACATCCATTTTGTAAGTGGCTTCAGGAAATGCTACTATTTTTACTTCCACATCTTTCATTGTACCTATCACAGGTACTTCTCTGTTATCCATGGCATAACATTTCCCATACACAGTGGTTACTGATAACCCTAATTCTTTCATAACACCATAAGGCATTACATTAGCAGTAGCCCCTGAATCTATCATGCAATTTTTAATCAACTAGTTATTGACTAACAAAGTAACATAGAAAGGATCTACCTGAGAAGGCTCTTGGGTGATAGGGGTTCCAACATAAACCTCTGGGGTTTGGAACTCTTGATCCTTTCCAACTTTAGCTAAACTAGTGGGTAATATTGTGTCACTATCAGATATACTAGAGAATAAAGACAAAGCTGCATCCTTATGTTCTTTAATCTTTAGCAATTCTACTAATGGAACAGTGACTTTCATTTGAGTTAGAGCTTGGGCCATATCAAATGTAGAATTATTGCATTTTTTAGTATTAACCCTAACCTTTTGTGTTTTGAATTGACTAGCCCTTTTCACTGTCTCTACTCCTTGTACATCACCAATTTCCCTAATCACAGGGCCTTCCTCATCACTTTTTTCTTTTTCCTTAGCAAGCATTTGAAGATCAGCTATCTGTCTAAGAAGCCTATCTCTTTCCATTAATTTGGCTTTAACCTCCTTCTCCTTATTTGTCTCCTTTTGGGCCCTTAGGGAAATTAAATGATGGACTCTTTTGTTTAAATCTTCAATCTCTTGAGACACTTTATCCTCATTAGGGAAGTTTTCTTCAGAGTCTGATGCATTAACTTGATCTATGTCAATCAGACTAATGTTCCCATCAATTGTCCTAGGAATAGAGTGCCTAATTACATTTGAACTGGTTCTATCTTTTGCAGAAACACTAGCATGGGATATATCTTGATTTAAAATAGGTGCATCATCAATATTTTCAAACAATCCCAAATGAAAACTTAAGATATCATGTTCCGAATCTCTGGAAGATGAATTAGACTTTGCATAAACAAGTCGGTCAAGCATCTTACCAGCAGTATTGTTTTTCTACACCCAAGCAGCATTTGATGGCTCATGCAACACAGATCTCTTCTAGCCTCTCCGTGACTGTTCTGGCAGACCTTCTTGCAAAGTTTCACGAGGATGTTTCTTCATGAATGATCTCGTGTTTTTTGCTCCTTGCATCTTGCTTGTCTTCTTTTCAAAAAAATTGTACCTCACAATGACTGGTTCAAAGTAACAGAGTCGCCACCCACAGAACTATGGGAATTATGAAAACAAGCAGTCTTACCCACAAACACAATAATTTTCTTTACAAGCCTCAACACAGATATATGCTTATATTTTGATTGTAACTCTCCCCAGCAGAGTCACCACTTTTGTTGTCTTCAAAATCTGATTCCCTTTAACATCCTCAAAATAATATGTTTTAAAGCTTGGTGCAAAAGAGATATCAAAGATAAGGAATCTCAAGACAACATATGACAAGGTTTGATTAGACCTTCTACATTTCGGGCTTACTCAGAGCCCAGGTGGTTATACCTTTGTGAATTAAATTCACGCTTTCAAAAATAAACCCACAACAAAGCAGTCCAGAAAACCAGTGGGTCTATTCACCTTGAAATCAACTGAAAACAAAGAATGGAAATTGTACTTATGTTCAACATTTTTGATCAACAAAAGTATGCAATAAACAACTTCAATTTAATACCAGTGCCTTATCCAAGGTCACAGAGTCATCTAAACTCAAATAAGACTCCTCAAACAAAACATTTTTATGCTTCCCGTCGACTTGGTTTCTATCAATCCTTGTATATGCCTGACACCTACAAGAACTCAAGCGTTATAAGCCAAGCTATGGTCATCAGAATTCAAAGTTCATTCCAGAGAGTTTACTAGTATGAGTGATCCCCGCCTCTTTAATTTCCCTCCTAAAGAGAAAAGCTAACGAACACTTATACTAAAATTGCTTTGCAATTCCATTCAAACAGAACAACCCTGGCTTATTCAGAATGAAACAGCAAACAAATTTGTGAACAAACTTGAAGACAACACAGAGCTTTACTCAAAACCAATGGTATGTATATTGATATTTAGTTCAAAAAGTATTACAAGAAATTTTGATTCTCCATTAAACTTAGAAAAGCTCAGATAAATTTTTGCAGCATTTTCCTACAATTTTTTGCGATCCCTTTTCCTCTAGTCCTGGTATCCATTTATAACAACATGGACGCAGAAAGCTTTGGACTTCTCGAGGAGAGTTTGTTACAATCATTTCTTTCGAAATAAAGAGGTTACAAGCTTTTCGCAAAAGCAGTTACAAGCTCTTTTCAGCCTCTGCAGTTACTTCAACATGTTGTTCGGTTGCAACCTCTTCTATATTTTCAGGGGTGCTCTCCAACTGTTCTGGATCCTGGGTGGCATATTTAGTTGCCCACTCACTATATATCTCTTCTGTCGACCATGAAAAATTAATCACATCATCTTTAATTTTAGTCAACCTTTTCCAATAATTCCTTAGTTTGTTGACTTTTGAATTAAGAAAACCATAATGTGACTTAATTTTTTCTATCTCTTGTATTGTCACAACAAAGAAAGAAGTATCATCAAGATCAATGATTCCTTTAACTCTTGCTGACAATTTGGCTTCTATCTCCTTAAGCCATATCTACTTGTCTTTTAACTGATCCTGACAATTTGGCTTCTATCTCCTTAAGCCATATCAGTGTACTCCTTCTTGCACAAATTAACCTTCCTATCCACATTATCCACCTCTGCTGCCAATTGCATTAAGAGTTTAGCGATGTCAGAAGTGGATTTAATAATGGGATTGGCTCTTACTTCATCACAGGATACACACATGAACTCTAGATCTTTCTCCCTAGGCCTCCATCTGTCAAAAATGGGTGTCAAAATGGCCTTATCTCTTCTCAGCTCATTCCATATTTCCATAATTTTTCCCACATTATTGTAGAGAAATGAGGCATTTATTGTATCTGCAAAACTGGAGATTGTGGCCCTTACTTTCTCCTCATATTTCCCTGCATACAAGGCCTGAGCCTGTTTCAGGTTTTCTAGTTCTTGGGGAGTGATCTCAATCATTTGAGAGCTGGAGGGTGCTAGAGATGGTGGAAGTTCAATGATAGGGCTAGTAGGTGGAGGTCTTGTAGGAGAAGAGGAAATCATCAGTGTTGAAGACTCACCTTGTTGGTATTGTTCCATCAACTGGCTCTGCAATTTAGCAATGATGCTATCTTTACCTCTTACCTCCTCCTTGGCACTGTTATAGGTCTTTAAAACTGTTTCCAACTTAATTTGGAGGGCCTCTTTTTCTTTGGCTTCCTTCTCTGCCACTGCAACACTGAATTTTGCAGTTTCTAACACAGTGCTAGCAACCTCTACTACCCCTGTACTCTGCACTCTCTTTACCATCATTCCGCCAAGGTAACTTGACCCTAGGGTGTCTTTGCCTTTCTTGCTCTCATTTCTCTTGAGAGACCACATGACTAATGCAGCATTATCCTTATTGAAAGTAACCCCTTCCATGGGTTTAGTCTCTTTTCTTACTGCATCTAATACCAGGGCATCTGCAATATCCCACTCTGGTAAGATAAGCACTCCAGCTTGTGCTACCATATCTCTTCCCTGCTCAGGGGTGATGGTTTTGAATTCTTCCATCATCTCTTGTTTTATTTCTTCTTCCACTGAGGCTGGATCTTTATTGGGCTACTCAGCCTTTCTTGTCTCACATCTAGCATTATATCTATCTATACGTTGTTTCCAAATGAATTGCATAAATGCTTCCGATGTGACAAAATTGTCATCAACTAGAAATACACTACTTGCCTTTTTTATCTCAAGATCCCACTCCTGGCCTTTAAGTTCAGTGGAGGTGATATCCATTTTAGCATCAATGGGTTCTTTTGGCATCCCTTCCTCCACTTCATCATAGGTGTATGCAATTTCCCCTAAACTACCCAGCTGCAAGAGGTGTTCAGCTGCTGCTTGTTCATCTCCTATACGGATAGGGGATTGGGATGGGGAATACAAAGGTGTATTTGATTGCACTTCCTTCCCCACCCTTTGCTTCTTTGGGCTATCTTGGATGTCAATGACATCTTGTATCTTCCTCTTTCCTTTGGATGTAGAGGGCTCCCTTGTTGTAGGCACCAGCACACTATAACCTGATTTCTTATGTAGTGTGTAAGCACCAGGAGGAATTGTTTTGCTGGAAGCTGTCCTGCTTAGGATCATTCTAGCTTTTTCAGGGTTGCTCTTAATCACAGCTTCCCTCTTCTCCTTCAGTGTTTGCGTCACATCCTCAAAGCAAACAATCAAAAACTTTATTTTCTCTTCTAGTGGGAAGAAGCTAGACAATGGGTCATAGCTAGCATCAAACTGATGCACAAAATCCAGGGCTTTCTTATAAGCCACCCACTTTTCTTTTCTTAGTTCCTGCTCATCTAGATCAAATTCATTTCTGATGAGGTCCTCAGGAAACTAGAATTGATGAGGCCTACCTCTGCATGCTACCTTCTTCCTAAACATACCATTGAATAAGTCCTCTGGATCAACACACCTGGACACTGTAGTGGATAAATGATAAGGTTTGAGGAAATCCTCAAAACAATTCTAGCCTCCCTTTGTTATTACAAATTGGTGAGCTATGGTAGCTGCAGGGAAAATAGTCCCTTTACCCCTGCCTATCAACTCTGCCTCTTGCAAGCCACCAATTTGTCTGAGGATCTCTGCTATTCCCACTTTGAGAGGGACCTGGTAAGGTAACAAAAATGGAGTGCCCCTGAAACCAAAAACTCTAAAAATTGTGGAGACTGGATATAAATAAATGTCACCCCAGTTATGAACAATTTTTATATTCTCTGTGAATTCTTTTGGCCTTTTGAATTCCAGATGAACCTTCGGGACTCTTGGGTTATCAGAGCAGAGGAGAGTCCTTATTTTGGACGCAAAATATTTATCAAACTTAAAAAAACTAACATCCTCTCTGTCCCATGACAACACAGTACTCCATAATTGTACTGGCATTTTTTCTCATTCCTTCTCCTTAACCAGGTCCAGTCCACTTGCAAAATAATCACCAGCTTTGAAGAGAAAAAGGTGCATTAGGAGTGAATACCATCCGAAAGGTCTGTCCACCTTTCCATTCTTTATTCCTATCAACCCTCCATGGATAGCATCGGCAATGAAAGAGGCATAATCAAATGTGATAGCAAGAGAAGGATTCAAAATCTAGGCAATCATTAGCAAGTAATGATTCGGCATATTTGCTTCAGCATCTTCTCCTAGAACTTGACAAAGTGCCCAATACATTCCTTTAGCCCTTAGGGTAAACATACTTAATGAGAAGGGCTCCTGTGTGTTGGGTCCTACAACTGTTAACCCTCCTATTTTCAGAAAATGTTCCTTGAGAAGCCCATTCCTGATATGACTCCTCTGTGCACCATAAATTTGGGCTAATGATGTGAAATTTATAGGTTCTAGGAAGTTTGTGAACTCATTAAGCTCGAATCCCGTCCTAAACTCTTCAACATTAATTTCAACAAGGGTTTTCCCATTTACATCCCGGATGCATCTTGCGACTGGATCATAATTTAATGCCATTTGGGTTAGCAGGTTTGTATCCATGAATACCCCTGGGACTACTAATTTCCCAACATCTAATTCTTAGATACTATTTTGAGGGGCAGGAGAATTTCTCATTCCGAATCCCACTTTAACTAACCCCAATCTAGACAGTCCAACCTATGGGTCTCTCAACCTATTGCCCTTGTCATATAATCCTTCTCCTATTTTTAGATGGGGAGCCCTGGGCACTAACTCTTTAGCCTTTGATGCCTGATTGGTTGACAACGTCAACTGTTCTAAAAAATCATCACATACACTTCTTTCTAAATAGTTAACCTTGCCAAAGAATTCCCTTTTAGGAGCCATTTTGTAAATGCAAGAAATAAATGCCACTCTTAAACAACTCTGCGAAGAATTAATTATCTATTTTAGAACACTGCACAAGAATTGCTACACAAAAATACAAGAGAACCTGTTCTTTTCTTGAAGGAATTTACTCTGCAACTGAACCGACTTGCTCTGTATATCAGGAAAATAACTCTGCGTCTGCTCTTCTGCAAAATCCTTTAAAAGATATCTTTACCCGATTGTTAGGAAATCAAATATTTGTACTCAGGGCCTTAACTATAACATTCATTCCGCATGCTTCGGTCGTCCCTTCGAAATTGAATTCATACAAGAATTCATATTTTTTGCTCCAACGGGTCACAATATTCCTGCAAGTGCTTCATTTTTTTCTTTCGCAACTTCGCGAGGCATAACTATTGGGCAGCTTAGTCCTGCGAAATAACGCCAACCGTTCGATCAAAAGAAACTTGATCGAGCGTTAGATTAACTGACGGCTTTGGCTTTTCTCTGTGTCTGGCTTTTCTTATGGCTACATAATACCATGTGGTGGCTAATCATTGGCCTTGAAATCCCCTTCGCATTCCACTTGATACTGGCCGCGTGTCTTTCTTTTATACCGACGGTTCCACCTTGGCGGGCCTGCACTTTCTTCTTAGACCATGTGTCATCATGACATGTGGACGGTTCTCGTTCACTCTCGCTATTTCGCGGGGTATAAAGAGTGAGCACCTTACCTTCACAAAATAGCGCGGACCGTTGGATCATCTCTCAACCTGATCGACGTTTAATCCTTTGAAAAGGCTCTCAGGAGGGGTGGGCCCGCTGACTCATCGTGAACACTTGGTGCCCTGTCACTTTCGGCGTTGATCTGTCGCTCTGTCATTTGCCAAAAGAAAACCACGGGGCCCCACTTTCGTCTCAACAACTGCATCCTCCAGGTCATCATCATGACACGTGGACGGTTCTCGTTCACTCTCTCTATTTCGCAGGCATAAAGAGTGAGCACCTTACCTTCGCGAAATAGGGCGGACCGTTGGATCATCTCTCAACCTGATCGGTGTTTAATCCTCTGAAAAGGATCTCAAGAGTGGTGGGCCCACTGACTCATCGTGAACACTTGGCGCCCTGTCACTTTCGGCGCTGATCTGTTGCTCTGTCATTTGCCAAAAGAAAACCACGGGGCCCCACTTTCGTCTCAACAACTGCATCCTCTAGGTCATCATCATGACACGTGGACGGTTCTCGTTCACTCTCGCTATTTCGCAGGCATAAAGAGTGAGCACCTTACCTTCGCGAAATAACGTGGACCATTAGATCATGTCTCAAGCTGATCGGCGTTTAATCCTCTGAAAAGGCTCTCAGGAGGGGTGGGCCCGCTGACTCATCGTGAACACCTGGCGCCCTGTCACTTTCGGTGCTGATCTGTCGCTCTGTCATTTGCCAAAAGAAAACCACGAGGCTCTAGGTGTTATTAATAGCTGTACCCGCCAGGTCATATCTGCCTGCGACATGACTCACCTCTGGGGCCCGCCTTTTAGCCTTTAACCCTGACCCGCTGACTGTTGTGACTTGTGCCACGTGCCACCATTTTACTCGCTGTCAACAACCAGCTGGATCATCAATGTGGAATGCCATGTGGTTTTCGCTATTTCATGGGGTATAAACTATGCGCAACTTTGCCTAGCAAAATAATGTGAGTTGTGGATCCATCCGCAAGATGCGCACTAGTTACTAGGCCCGACAACTTTTGAAGAAAAACATACAAGGCATAAAATTTTCAATTAATCAACATAACCGCCTAGGCAAACAACAAGGGGGGACACATCCTACGACCTCACGACCCATTACTTAAGTGAATAAAGTAACGGAGGATTAGAAACCAGAGGGTTTAAAACAAATACGATAGGATCTAAAATGAAAAACCCTTAAACCCTTAAATGCTAGAACAAAGCTGAAGCTTTTGGAATTACACCCTATTCGAGCTTTCTCCTAGCTCCAAGAAGTTGAGGAGCTTTCTCCTTTTTTGTTGAGCCCATATGAGAACCATTATTTCCAATAACTTGAAGAGTTCTTCATTCTCATTGCTCCACTTTAAGTTGTAGATCAATGTATGATTAGCCATCATTTAGCATCTCCTTAAATTATTGTTGAGCCTTGTGGTGAGATTATCTGTTTTATTTAATGTTATTTACAAGTATGGTGCAAAGATTGTAAATGCATTAAGGGATCACCCTCCCTGGTTTTGTAGAGCCTTAAATGTAGAAGGATCTTGTATCCTTGTTGAAGTTGGTCCAAGTCCTTGAAATTTTTGATAGTTGAGGTTGGCAACCTCATAGGAAGTGGAGAGATCAACTTGGTTGTTGCATAAGCATAAAACCCATAATTAGGAACCAACATTACCAAGGTCAAATTTATTTTTCTAGTCAATGGAGCCCCCAATAGATTCTTTGGTGCTGAAAAGGGCCTAAAGAAAGGGTACCCTCGCTCCCCTTACCTTTTTGTAACATTGGCTGAAGTTTTGGGGAAGAACTTCATGAAAATGGTGGATGATGGCAACCTTCAGGGGGTTAAGGCAACACCTACTGCTTCAACCTCTATTCTACAATGATTGTTGATTGCACCATCTTGTTTGGAGCAACCTCAGTTGTTGAACCTAGAAGATGGAAATTTTTTTTGATGAAATATGCTAAAGAGTCGAGATAACATATAAACTATTAGAAGAGCAACATATACTTCTTTAATATAGGGGATGGACTACAAAGCAAAATAATAAAAAAATTAGGCTATCAAAGTGTGGTCCTCTCGAGGGTGTACCTAGGCCTACCCTTGACTATCAAAGAGGTAACCCTTCTTTTTGGAACTCTATATTGGAAAGACTCCAAAGGAAGCTACTAGGATGGAAAGGAAATTTCTTAAGTAGTGTCAAGAAATTACAACACTTAGTTGCTTCCCTAATGGGTATCCTAGTCTATTTCCTTTCCCTCTTTAAAATTTAAGCGACTATAGCTAATTTTCTTGAAATAATTGTAAGAAAATTCTTATAGACTAGGACAGAGAAAAATAAATAGATTGGCTTTAGTCAAATGGGATATGGTGTGCTAACCTAATAAATTTGGAGGATTGGGTTTAAGGATAATTAACCTCCTCAACAAGGCCCTCTTATCCAAAGTGGGATAGAATCTCTCACTACATAAAATTGATTTGAGTAGCATTATGAGTGCTAAGTACCTCAACTCAAAAAACATTATAGAGCCTTATCCACCTTTGGACTCCCAAGTGGCTCTAGAATCTAGAATAATATCCTTAGAAGAAGGGGATTGATCTCAATGGGCCTTAAGTGGCAAATCAGTGATGGGCTGACTATTCACTTCTAGGAGTTCATATGGTTGGGGGATTTGACTCTTTCTATTCATCCCAAATTCAAATACATTGGGGAAAGGGCTCAAGCCTTATTTGGACCCTTAGTTGCAAACTACATATCACCTCAGAGATCATGGAGAGACATAACATAATGCTATTATAAGCAGCAACACTTATTACATATGGATTCCTCACTACAACAACTTATCCAATTCTCTAGAATGCCCTTTTTTACAGGGGAGGACAAGTTTGTTTGGATCAAAAACCTAAAAGGATACTTCTTAGTTAAATCTACTTACAATCTACTATTAAAGGAGGGTAATTCCATGAGACTCTAGTAGAAAGTCTAGAACCCCCAACTCCTCCCAAAAATTAACTTCTTCTGATGGATAGTGATGCATAACAAAATCCTAACCCAAGATAACCTCATCAAATAATTTTATATACTCCCAAATAGATATATTCTCTATAAGAAAGACAAAGAATCTATCGCCCACATTCTATTACACTGCCAATTTGCTTTTAATATGTGGGGTCGACTTTTGCAGAAGATGGATATGATATGAATAACACTCTCCTAACTCTCTCCCTTGATTGAAAAATCCCATCCCAACACCCTCTAGTTGGAGAACTTTAGAGACAAATTCTACTACAGCTATGCTAAAGTGTCTAGAAGGAAAGGAATAATAAAATATTTAGGGAAGAGGAGAGACCTATGGAGGAGGTATTTCATATCTTCACTAGACTCCTAATGAATAACATTTTGGTCTCTAGATGGGATTGCCCCGCCTACCTCCCCTCACCTTTTGATGATAAAATGGCCAATAATTGGAACCTTCCTAACTCCTACACTAGATTTGACAACTCAAGCATGATAAAAAGGTTGAATACGAGATAGCATCCCCCTCTATCTGGATGGCACAAAATTGGCTTTGATGGGGTAGCTAGACAAGGTTTGACTGCTCTTCGGGAAGTGATATGCTCCAGTTTGGGACCTTGGTGGCAGCAATCATAGGCAACCTTAAGGGCACTAGTAATTAGGTTGATGGTGTGCACCTTTTCTAGGGGTTAAAGATTACTCTCTTAGTTGGGATCCGGGTTCTTGAAATTGAGTGGGATTCCAAGCTTATTGTGGAGACTATCAAAGCTCTCAACATCATGGAATGGACTATCAAAGGTATTATTAGTGATATCTGCAGACTTCTCTAGGTCTTAACACTTTTGAATTGAATCACATGTACAGGGAAGGTAACAAAGTAGTGAACACCATGGCTACTTTGGGTCTAGGAATTGGAAACCTCAAATGTAAGGGAAAGAGGGATTTCCTTGCCTCTAATGTCCAAATACTCCTCATGGAGGAGAGTAGATACAGTTAGTGTACTTAATGATGAAAAATTAGTGGGCTTGGCTTCTTAGATTCCTCCTCTGCTTGATTCTGTTGGAATAGAGGTTACATGGTAATGGAAACAATTTCATTTTTTTTGGGCGGGAGGAGGATTTGAATTGCTGGATGAATAGGTATGATAGTAATATTCTCTATCATGTTGTTGGAGGGGTGAAAGCCACTGAGTGGATGTGGAGGTCATGTCCATGGCATGAAAGATCTAGGTGGAAGAAAGGGTGGGGCCCTCATTGTAGTGGGCTTGCTATTGGGGGGTGAAGGCTTCTAAGTTGGCATGGATTCTCTATTGGTGGTAAAATATGCCCAGGTGAAAAAAAATGGCCCCCCCATCATAGCGAGCATGTTGATAGGAGGCTGAAGGCTATGGAGATGATGTAGACCCCTAGCTCATGGTTTAATATGCCTAGTTAAAAGAAGAGGTGGGACCCACATTACATCATGATGGATCAAGGGGTAGAGGGGATGAGGTAGCCTATGCATGCATGGTATGCCTATGTGGACAACTTGAAGGGACATTTTATGATGGCGAGGTGTTATTATTATGATTTGATAGAAGAGAGAAATAATTATGATTTTTTAATGAATATCTTATGTGGTATTATTTTTTATGCATTGAAAACCTTGTGAAATCTTATGTTGGGTATTATAAGTGAGGGTTGGGAGGCTTAGAGTTTAATGTAGATAACAAGCAATTATTACCCCCTCGTTGGTATTCATTTAACACTATCAATCAAAGCCGAAGCCTTAAAATATTTTTTACCAACTATTTTTAGACAGTTTGGGAAAGTTAGGGCTAAGTCTCTAGGTTGGGTTCTTTTTTCTATTGCATTATTCGTGATGGTTTTGACCTTGGGAGGGGATAGGGTAAGAATCGAGCCTAGAACTTATATTAAATTTAAAAATAATGCCTCTGTGTGACATATCTGTAGGGAAAAAAGAGTGGCATAGTTTATTGAAAGTATAATTGGATAGCCTATTAAACTTCATGAAGAATTTGCAAGAGCCAACTTTCTAGACCCATGGAGTCAGGTTTTCCTTATGATAATGAAATTATTTACTTTAGAGGGTAGGTTCAAAGTTTACTACTATTATCACCTACCCTTTCTTAATCATTTTCAAAATCATGATTTTCTCTCCCTTCCATTTTTTCTAATAAATTCCCTAGAAAACTAGGTTCATGATGTAGTTGAGATGGCCAAAACTCAAGATAGGAAACTCATTCCCCTTCACCAAGGTCTAATTTTATACCTCTACAATTTCCACTTGGCCCTTTGCCTACCTAAACATATGATGGCTTCAAATGATCCTTGCTCTAAATTACCCCTTAATGTTACTATTAGAGATTACCAAAGCTCTAGTAAAAAGAAACACCAACAAATCCCAATTTCCACCAAAACCCTTTCTCGTCCTTGCTCCTTTGCTACCCCAACCCATGATATGGTGGTTGAAGGTCTTTTTATCCTCAAATAGTTGGCTACTACTTCTGCTAAGAACAGGAAAAAGAAACCTCAAAGACATTCCTCTTTGGTAGAAAAAATCAAGATTATCATTGAGGAGGTGTTCAGTGGTGCAGAGATGGAGGTGTGTAAAAATTATTGCAAGAGTGGAAGTGCCTATTGAAGACACTCTAACATATTGTTTGGGTGTATGGTTGGAAAACTAAAGGAAACAAATTGGATGACTATGAGGAGGGATCAAAGGACGAGAACACTACAAATGATGCTGGTGTTGTCGAAGTGGAGGAGAATTTTGTGGAGGACACGAGCAAGGATGAGAGCTCAACCAAGTCCATTAGTGACAGTTTAGTGCACAGTGATAGTGGTAAAAATGAACCTCTAGAATTGACTTAGGAGGCTATGCAAAAGGAAGTGGACACTCAACAACGGGGAGCTGCACAACTATGTTGTTTGGAAAACTACCGTAGAGAACCTAGAGGCCTTGAAGAAGAAAGTGATGGATATAGAACATCAGATTGTTAGTGTCTCCGGGTTTAGCTTGAATGTGATGCATAGCTCAACTACCTCCCCATGCCTGATGTAGAAGAAAATGCTTGGTAAAGATGCTAAAAATAAATAAATTGTAAGGAACTCTTTAAGTTCCTCACTGAAGATTGGAGCAATGTGCTTAAATAGCCACTAGTTGGTTGGCTTTAGTTTTTTAGGTGTTTTATTATATTTTGCTAAGACTTTTATCATTATTAATATGTTGTTAAGACTTTTAAGATGTTTTTGATATGTTGTAAGTATGTTGTTTGTAAGTGTGTTGTAAGTGGTTAATGTTGCCTATGGGTTGTTAGTGTAAAGGGCCAACACCCTTGTTTTGTTGCTTCTAATTAAAAAAACAAAGGTTAAATACATATAGGAAAAACTCAATTTAATTTAACGTTTATTTGTATGTTAACTAAGAATATTATATCACATAAATTATTTGCATTAGTAATGCAGATTTATTTATAAAATATTGCTGGAAAAAAAATAGTTTTGTATCTTGCAATACATGTAGATTTGTTATATTAAGGTTGTTGGAAAATTAATTTAGCTCTTTGTTCTATACTGGTTTAATTTGTTACCAGGGTAACCTTATTTAAATGTTATAAATTAAGTTATTCTTCATAGATTTTGTAGTTGTTAATCTCTTGAACATGTTTATCTATGCATATGAAGCAGGCAATAGTAAGATCATGTAATGGGAATTAAATTCCTATTTAATATAATATGGAAATTGTACTTTTAATAAATGTCTAGTTCCTATATTTGAAATACTTATAATTGTTATAATATGTATGTATGCATGCATGTATGTATGTATGTATGTATGCATGTATATACACACACACATATATGTATACATATTATACACACACACACACACATATTTATGTATGTATATGTATGTATATATATACATACACACACATATATATACATACATATATATATATATGTGTGTATATGTACATGTATATATATATGTATGTATATATATATACATATATATGTTTATGTGTGTGTATATATATACACATACATATATATATATATATATATATGTATACATACACACACATATATATACATACATATTTATATATGTATATATGTACATGTATATATATATATGTATGTATGTATATATATATATATACATATATATGTTTATGTGTGTGTATACACATACACATACACACACACACACACACACACACACACACACACACAGACACACACACACACACACACACACACACACACACACACATACGCATATGCATACACATACAAACATACATACATATATATACATTGTAATGATGTAATTTTTAATTGGGGTCAATTAAGATAATAAAACCACTAGCAATCCCAAATTAACCAAAACAAGGTGGAAAGAGGGGTGAACCTAATAGATCTAGCCTCAATCCAAATAAGGAAAGAGTTGTTCAAAAGTCTAATTAGATACACCTGGATTAGGGTTTTTCATCTTTCCTAAGTTGAAATCGATTGATAATTGTAAATTTAGGCAAAATAATGAATAATTAAAGTAAATTATCACAAGCAAATTGCTATAGATATCTCACTAAGCCACACACTGAAATTTGGGCAAAAGAAGATGTTTAGAACCTGTTCCTAGAAATTTGACCTGATTTTTAGTGACCAAGTAGTACAAATCCGCCCTAGTTCTCTAAATTTTGCATTGTCACAAGTTGAACGTACTTGTCACTGTTGACTTCATTATAATTCCCAAGTAGAACTCCTACATCTATTCCCTGCACATAGAAAAATATGAAATAGGTTGGTAATAGCAGTTTTCCTTAGGTCAAACCCCAGTTTTGGAATTAACCATGAAATTGAAATGACAAATGTAATGAAATATTATAATAAAATACTCTCCTTTGAGGAAAAGGTTGGATCTGAAATGAAATGCTTGAAATTGCAATGTTTACCTTTATGAAATTTTGTTTGACCTTAACAAAAAGGTTTTAGGTTTTTATGTAGAATGCCTTCATAAAACATTAATCATGGATGCCATCTTCAATACTTGAACTTGACTTCACTTTTGTTGGTAATTGACACTCATTCAATGAATTCTAATGCATGGATAATTATTAGGGTTATCATTGATGGCAACTCTCCTTGGAAATCCTATCTGGTAGTCATGATTCTTGGTAACCGGTGGAGGAAGTGGTATGGTAACCTGTCTACGGTATTTCATGATAAGTAGATCTCTTATGGTTCATAATCTTTATGGTGGTTGCGATGGTGAGATTCATGCATGGGATGATAGGGCCGACATATAGATATCATTTGAATGCTATTTGATTGATCTGCATATGTTTTGGTGATCTAGTCTAAGTCGAAATCCGGCTACATGTTACATTATATTGTGCTTGGCCGACTTAATGAATGTTTATTTTGCGATTGCAGATATATATTAATGGTATGATGAAAGAATAAGTATCCAGTTAACTATTGAGAGGGGGGGTGATTTAGTAGATAGAAAAACTGATGCAAACTTCACCAATCTCAAAAATTAATCTCTCAAAGTAAACTTAGAACTAACAATGTAATACCTCTGTCAAGATAAGAACTCATAGGATAAACTGGTTGACTGTTACAACAAATTAAAAGTAAACAACTTCTTCATTTCTCAATGCTTATGGTTATCATGACTTATCAAAATAGTTAAGTAGTTAAGTAGATTGACCATGAAAACATAACCACAAAAACATTCACCACTTGACACAAATATTTTTGACGTGGAAACCAAAATAGGTAAAAACCACAGTGAGATGAGAATCACAAGATAACTATCTAAACTCTTCTGAAGTTCGCCCTGCTAGGAGCCTAGCCTATTAAAGCTTTACAAAAATTCATGTTAAGAATCGATCTTGTTAGGAATCACCCGGTTAAGGGATTGACTACAAATGCCTTGTTAGAAGCAATACCCTGTAAGGAGTAACCTCGATAGAGGATTTGAAAATCCAAGCTAATGGATCACCTTGTTAGAGGATTTGAATAACACCAAGCTTGTTAGAGCTTACCCGGTTAGGGGATTTCAATTCTGCTGTAATTGTTAGAAAAAAATAGGAGTTTGTTGATCTGTCTGAATAACACTACACTAGCTTGATCAAATTCATTTCATGCTCCTATCTGCCTTTACTCAAACTACAGAGACATCATCTGGTTCGGCAACCACACACTCAACTGATCTATGTTCACTCTTTGCCAACTCATTATACTAAACAAATTCATCGACCTTATAAACAAATCAACCAGGTTGGTAACACAACAAAAACCTAATTCTCATAGAGATTACAAACAAATTGGTTCAAGTATGACCGTTGGATTACATAACAATCTATGCACATCAATCAAAAAAACCTTGATCACTCCTTGATCACCGCTTCATCAAACTTAGTAACTCATCACACACTTTTCATTAGATGCAATACATTTTCTCATTCCCAAGCAAAAACCATTACAACAACTCACCAAAATCTCTTGGAATTGTCTTCATACAATAATCATACATCTCATAATCATTACCGCTCATCATTAGATCATAAACCAATATAACCAATTCACTAAACTTAATTGGTTAGGGTTTATAAAAAACAACAGGTAGAGTTTACCAGTTACATCAATAGATAAGGTTTACACTAGTTACCAGTTCTCTCCACAAATTCTTCCTACTGGTTTCAGTAACAATATCATTACTGGTTAATTGACATCAATGACAACAAAAGATATCATTAATGCAATCTTCATGCAAATGCTAACAATCTCCCCCTTTGGCATTGATGGAAATACAAATATCAATACCATTGATTGCTGCATGATAGTGAATCCTGGTTTACATTACCAAGTATTCACCATCCTCTCCATTTCTTCAGCTTGTCACTGGTTCTCCTTCCCATAATCACATAATTCTTCTCTCCCTTTGACAACAATGCCAAATTGAAAGTAAAACATGTAATGTCAAATTTCACTATGCATCATCAACATTATGCTACTTGATGCGCCCCCCCCCCCCCCCCCCTGTAGAATAAATCCACTTCTACACCAATCCTTCTGTAAAATTCTGCAAGTAATTCTGGGACTGAAGTAATCTACATCATACTTAACTGACTTCATGAAGAGGGACAACCCCTAACTAACTTCTAAGATACTCAAAAGTAGTCTTAGGAAGAGGTTTAGTAAAAATATCTGCAAGCTGCTCCTTGGTAGAAACATGCTCCAAGATCACATCTTTACTCTATAATTTTTCCCTTGAGAAATGATACTTCAATTCAATATGCTTGGTTCGTGTGTGCAAAATAGGGTTCTTGGAAATATTTATGGCACTTGTATTAACACATAAAATATTTATAGGTTCTAAAACCTTCATCTTAAAACCTTCCAAAACATGTCTCATCCATATAGCCTGTGTCCAATTCATGAAAGTTGCAACATACTTAGCTTCAGCAGTAGATTGTGAAGTACAACTTTGCTTCTTACTACTCCATGAAACAAGTCTTCCTCCAAGAAAAAATGCTCCACCGGTTGTTCTTTTCTGGTCATCAACATCTCCTGCCCAATCTGCATCTGTGTACACCTTCAAGTCAAAATTTCTTCCATATGGATACCATAAACCATAATTAATAGTACCTTTCAGATATCTAAAAATTCTTTTGGTTGCTATCAAATATGTTTCCTTAGGATTCTTCTAGAATCTAGCAACTATACCAACTACATGATCTATGTCTCATCTGCTGTGAACAACATAGTACAATATCCCAATCATTGACCTGTATTCATTCTCATCAACAGATTTGGACTCATATTCCTTAGACAACTTACAACCTATAACCATAGGTGTCCCAACTTGTTTACAGTCACTCATGACAAATGTCTTCAAGACCTCTTTCACATACTTAGACTGTGTGATGAAAATACCATTCTTCATTTGCTATATTTACAAGCCTATGAAATTTTTTATTTCACCCACTAAAGACATTTCAAACTCATTTTTCATTTCATCTGCAAAACTATTGCTCATGTCATCATTACTTCCAAATATGTATCATTAACAAATACTTCGCTGACTAGTATTTTATCTCCTTCATATTTGAGATAAATGTTACTATCATCACTGGTTCTCAGAAAACCTATCTTCATCAGATGTGTATGAAGCCTTTCATACCATGCTCTCGGTGTCTTCTTTAATCCATATAAAGCTTTATGCAATCTACATACAATGTCTTTCTTATCAGATAGAGAATAACCATATAGCTGCCTAATGTATACTTCTTCTTGTAGTATCCCATTCAAAAATGCAAACTTTAGGATTTTCATCCACTCAAACATCAACACTCTCAATAATTCTCTATGTCTAGTTGTTAAAACACTTCTAGGCCTTACTCTTGGTAGAATAGCCAAGAAATATACCTTCATGACTTTTAGCCTCAAATTTGCTAATATAATCACCTCTCTTAATAAAAAATTTGCTTCCAAATATTCAATTATAACTAACATCAGGTGATCTACCATACCAATATTCATAAGGAGTCTTGTCTATACCTCTCTTTACCAGAATCCGGATCATAGTGTAGACACCTGTGCTGATAGCTTCTTTCCGAAAAGTTTTTGCTACACCTCCTTGTATCAACATCGCCCTAGCAGCTTCAACAACTGAATGGTTTTTTCTCTTTGTGATACCATTCTGTTGTGGTGTCCTAGGTGCAGAAGGTTGTCGTTTGATACCATTTTCTTTACAATACCTAGTGAATTCCTCAAAAATAAATTCACCGCCTTGATCTGTCCTCACACTTTATCTTCTTACCATTCTCTTTCTCAGCCAAGGCCCTAAATGCCTTTAACTTACCAAAAGCTTTAGTCTTATCCTTAAAGAATGTGACCCACGTCATCCTTGAGCAATCAACAGTGAAGATCATAAAATATTCATCACCTTGAATACTTTTTGTTCTTATTTTTCCACAAAGATCTGTATGAACCAAATCTAACAAATGTTCCACTGAAAAAGATTTTCTCTTGAAAGTTGAGGAAGTCATCTTTCCCAGCTCACATTCTTTGCATAGAGTATTAACCAGGTTGTCTAACTAAGGCAAACCTCTCACTATCTTGGACTTACTCACTTTAACAATGTTATCAAAGTTTATATGATAAAATCTCCTATGCCAAAGCCAACTATCATCTATCTTTTCAATTAAATAGTTGTTGACTTTAGGATTAATGTGAAACAAGTTACCTTTAGTTTGCTTCCCGGTTGCAATCCGTTCACCTTTATTCCCATAGATTTTGCACATGCCATTTTTAAACTCTAATGGGCATCCTCTATCATTGAGTTGTGCCACACTTAAAATATTATTCTTTAAACCTTGAACCCAGTAGACATCATCTACACTACTCTTTCCATTAAGAGAAATAGTTCCCTTACCTTTAACCATGTAGGGTGAGTCATCACCAAATCTTACAACTCCGTCATCAAATTCCTTCAGAGAAATAAATTTTCTCTGATCACCGGTCATGTGATGTGAATAACTACTATCAATGATCCAACCATCAGAGTTATCCATCCTGGATACTAATGCTTTCTGGTTTGACATCTCTTCTTTAATGGCTACAAACACAATGTCTTCATTAGCATCACCATTAGATTCCTCATCAGTGATACCACCATTAATAACAATAAGACAATCTATTTTGCCTTTACCCTTGTACTTCTTGAATTTCTCTCATTTGTGCTCATTATCACCATTATGATAGTTAGCAACAATGTGTCCAATCTTGTTGCATACAAAACATTTCAAAGATAATTTACCTCTA
The DNA here is from genome assembly GCF_030272615.1 of Cryptomeria japonica. Lineage (NCBI taxonomy): Eukaryota > Viridiplantae > Streptophyta > Pinopsida > Cupressales > Cupressaceae > Cryptomeria > Cryptomeria japonica. The sequence continues at coordinate 598,277,344 of NC_081408.1, read as the reverse complement.
TATTTACCTGTACCTCTAGGCAACCGATTGGCCAACAATGCTTCAAGCTCAATTAAATTGTCTTCATCATCAGCTTCTCTCTTGGATATGGATTCATAACTGTTACTGGCATCTCTACTTTTCCTCATAGATGGGTTAGAAACAAAAGCTCTAAATGTAGACTCAGATTTCTGTACACTACCATCATAACCATTTAATTCAAAATCAGTAAGTTTTCCAATGATGGAGTCAAGAGTTACCTTAGTTTTGTCAATGGACTTGAACTCCTGAATAGCTGCAACTTGGATAGCATAGACTGGTAGCAGGGTTCTCAGTACCTTAATGTCCACTATGGAATCTTCCACTTTACCTCCTGCACTCTTAATTTCACCGACTATCTCTTTTATCCTTTGACCATACTGCTAGATATTCTCACCTTCAACCATCTGCATGTCATAAAAGTTCCCTCTTAGACTCTCTTCTTTAGAAATCTTAACATGTTCATCACCGCTATAAATCTCTTCAAGTTTTTTTCATACCTCATATGAAGTTTCAAGACCGTGAACATCTACATACTTTGCATCAGACAAAGAACTGATAATAGCCTCCAGTTCTTGATGATTTTCTTGTTGCTCTTTCTTCTGATCCTCAGTCAACATCCCAGTAGGTGCAACATACTTATTATTGACATGTTCCCAATACTGGCTTCCCAGACTTGATATAAATTTTCATTCTGTCACTCCATATCATGTAGTTCTCTCTATTAAACTTCAAACCTTCCTTCTTCATCATGATCTACAAGATCTTTACCTCAAGCTGTTAAGATAAGACCTTAGAGGACCTGTAGTGCTCTGATACCAATTGATGGTATGATGAAATAATAAGTATCTGGTCAACTACTGAGAGGGGGGTGAATCAGTAGAAAGAAAAACTGATACAAACTTCACCAATCTAAAAAATCAATCTCTCAAAGTAAACTTAGAACTAACAATGTAATACCTCTACCAAGATAACAATTGAAAGGATAAACCAGTTGACTGTTACAACAATTTAACAGTAAACAACTTCTTCATTTCTCAATGCTTCTGATTATCATGACTTATCAAAATAGTTAAGTAGTTAGGTAAATCAACCATGAAAACATAACCACAAAAACATTCACCACTTGACACAAATATTTCTGACGTGGAAACCAAAATAGGTAAAAACCAAGGTGAGATGAGACTCACAAGATAACTATCTGAGCTCTTCTGAAGTTTGTTCTGTTTGGAGCCTATCCTGTTAAAGCTTTAAAAAAAAGTCATGTTAAGAACTGATGCTATTAGGAATCACCCGGTTAAGGGATTGACTACAAATACCTTGTTAGAAGCTATACCCTATAAGAAGTAACCTCGGTAGAGGATTTGAAAATCCAAGCTAATGGATCACCTTGTTAGAGGATTTGAAAACACCAAGCTTGTTAGAGCTTACCCGGTTAGGGGATTTCAATTCTGTTGTAATTGTTAGAAAACAACATGAGTTTTTTTATCTATCTGAATAACACTACACTTGCTTGATCAGATCCATTTCATGCTCCTATCTACCTTTGCTCAAACTGCAGATACAATATCCGGTTCAACAACCACACACTCAACTGATCTGTGCTCACTCTTTACCAACTCATTAAACTAAACAACTTCATCAACCTTATAAACAAATCAATCAGGTCGGTAACACAACAAAAACCTAATTCTCATAGAGATTACAAACATATCGATTTAAGTATCACCATTGGATTACGTAGCAATCTCTGCACATCAATCAAGAAGACCTTGATCGCTCCTTGATTAGCGCTTCATCAAAATTAGTAACTCATCATGCACTTTGCATTAGGTGCAATATATTTTCTCATTCCCTAGACAAAAACCATTACAACAACTTGCCAAAATATCTTGGAATTTTCTTCATACAATAATCATACGTGTCATAATCATTACCGCTCATCATCAGATCATAAACCAATATAACCAATTCACTAAACTTGATCAGTTAGGGTTTATCAAAAACAACAGGTAGGGTTTACCGGTTACATCAATAGATAAGGTTTACATTGGTTACCGGTTCACTCCACAAATTCTTCCTACCGGTTTTAGTAACAATATCAACAATATCATTACCGATTAATTGACATCAATGACAACATAACATATCATTAATGAAATCTTCATGCAAATGCCAACATGTATAGCTTATGTCAAAGATATTTTTGGGTGGTGATATGAGAGAGTTGTGATCGAGAAACCTTTTTGGCATAGTTTCACGTGCGCATTCTTGTTCCAATAGCTAACTAAGAAGCATAACAAAGCAAAGTAGAAGAGGAGTTACAGTCATACTTTCTGCACTTAACCGAAACTCATCCAGACATTTTTTATGCTATTTTGGATTTCAATCATTGTAGTTCTCATTCTAAATAATCTATAAGTCATTGAGACTTCCATATTGTAATCTGAGTAGTGAGCTCTAGGTAGTAAGCCTGCATGCATGTGCATTCCCCTTTTGTAATATTTATCTACTCCGGATCACAATATATGAATATTGTGGGTTCCAATCCCACCATGGTTTTTCCCTTTCTGGATTTCCACGTAAAAATATTGGTGTTATGATTTTGTGGTTGATTATCTCGTGTTTCTGCATTTTACTTTCTTGCATTTTCTTCTGGTGGTTTGAGGATGTAGAACATTTATTCACCCCCCCTCTCAGTGTTCCTTGATTCCAACAATTGGTATTAGAGCCTAGTTCCTCTGAGGAAGGCTAACCATTTGAGGAAGGTCCGGAAGATTGAATCAATGTATTCTAGTTTGTAGAGACAACATTGTGTGGCACTTGAGGATCTTGATGCAACAAGAAATGAAATAAGTTGCTTATAGAGAAACTTGAATGCAACTGAAGACTTCATTAATGATTTCAAAGATCAAGTCAATAATTCAAGAGACAAGAGGAAAGAGATGATGGAAAATCTCAAGGAGAAAGAAGAACAAACCATGGAAAACTAGGACAAAGCTGATAAATGTAATAAACTTAGAGAGAATGTTGTATTGAAGATTAAGATGCAATCCATTTTGATGAAGCTAACTAAGGAGATTGAAGACCAAAAGAAGAATGAAGAAAGTTTGACTCAATTATTGAAGGACATATTAGTTGAATGCTTCAGGATTACCTATGAGAATGATCAGTTGAAGCTTGAGTTGACACAATCAAGGAATAATAGTCAAGAAATTGAGAGACAAATTCTTGCCCTAAGAGATGAACTTGCTACTGCAAATGAATACAAAGATAAATTCAATGCTAGCTCAGCAAGGCTTGATGAGATGCTGGTGAGTCAGAGATATGGAAAAGATATGAGAGAACTTGGTTTTGAGAAAGGAGAACCCTTCGATTCTGGACAAAGCAATGCAAAGCCTAATCATAAGAAGAGCAAGAATCCTCTGGTAAGACAACCTAATTCCCATAAATTCAATGGTAGATTTTTTACTTGCAATAAATTTGGTCATATGGTGAATCAATGCAAAAGTAAGATGAATAATGGAATGAGTAATATGAACAATGACCCTACCTTTATCGGCCAGTGTTTCATATGCAATGATTTTGGTCACAAGTCAAACATGTGCAGAGCAGTAATGAACAATTTTCAAAATAAGAGATGTTATACTTGTGGGATGTTTGGACATATCTCTAACCAATGCAAGATGAGACCAAATCAGATGAAATTTAAAAATATGCAAAAAAATGTTGTTTGCCATGCATGCAACAAAACTAGTCACATTGCAAATTATTGTAGAAGCAAGAATAATGCTCTGGTAAACAAAGTAAAATTAGATGAGAAAGGAAAATCAAAGGTAGAAGAGATCAAGAGAAAGAATGAGAAGATGTGGGTCTAGAAAAGATGAGTCCAAGGTAGACAGTGGATCTGCACTTGAATTTGGTGCATTATCTTCATCTAGTAACTAAGGCCTTTGGCCTTAGGGGGTGGCATCTTCATGCACAAATCTTGCATAACCCCCTGAAGAGATCTGTGATCGATCAAGAATGATTTTAGATTCTTGGAGATGATTATCCAAAATTCTTCATGCCAATCTTGGAATCCGATGGAATGGATTATGCTAAATAGGACATTTGGTTAGACTTTACAGTTGCATTTATTTCAACTTAAAGTTATGGTTTGCAAAGTTAAAAAGGGAAAAATATGAATCATTTCTAACATTACGAACGAAGAGTTGAGACTACAGAGTGAGGTGAACAAGTTTTCAAGGTGATCGGAAGGCTTGAATTCATTCGACAAGGAGTTGTTGTGCATTTGACAGAAGAAAAAGGTATTTACAAAAGCGTTTGAACCCTAAATTTCTTGAAATGACGTCTTCTTCTATTGATACACCTCTGGTAGTATAATTTTCTAAGCGAGCAAGACCACAATTCAAAAGACACCCATTTAAGTCTATTGAGAATGATCCAAATGGTTCTTTTTCATATGTTCCATACAGAGTTTTGCATGTTGATAATGTGAGGGCATACATTCAATGTACAATTGAGGAAACTGGGAATAAAGACATCTTGATCTTGTATACTGACCATATAATGGATGAAGTTGGAATTCCCAAGCCGGAATATGCACAGATGCAGAGGAAGGGTTTCACGTAGTTTTTTCACTTTCCAACATTCGATGAGGATGAATGGGTGAGGTACATTCTGAGTCGTGTCCATGATGAATTCATATGGTTGGATAGGCCCTAGAAGATAACTAAGCAAGCAATACATACAATCACATGCCTAAATCAAACCAGTGGAAAACCTAATCTGAGGAAGGTAATGAACCCCACTATCACAAAGCTAACCAGTGCTCAATTTGATAGCAAGTCTATGATAATTGATGATATCTTGGATTGTGATGTTAGATTTGCATTGATGATTTTTGGGTACAAAGTTTATCAGTCTAGCAGATTGAATTTTGTGTCCGGTACAAAGATATATGCAGCCTATTAGATGGTAAAAGAGGATATGCAGTATGATTTGTGTATAATTATTCTTGAAGAACTTCTGAGCAATCTGAAGAAAATCAAAATAGATAAGAAAAATGTCTTCAAATTCGGTTCACTGATTGTTTGTTTAGCACTATACTTCATGAATGAGATCCCTAGCATAGGTAGAATCCAATGGGCTAATGATTTATCGTTGGCCTCTTAGATCAAACAAGGTTTTCAGAGATTGGGAAACAAAGAGAATCAGATAGCTACCTTGTGGAGCTTCTTTAAAATCTTCCAAGGCAGAATGAAGTATAGATTAAGGATCCCTAAGGTGGTAGTAGACAAATATGCAAACACTATTTGTTTCATGGTCGACAAAGACTAGTGGCATATGGAGGCACTAGAGCCTAGAGTACTATGGAGAATGCCAATGGGCTATGAAGATTGATGCTCAAACTCTTGAAGCCTATGCTCAACATATTTTGAGCAAACTAGTTGACCCTTCTGAAGAGAAATTTGGTACATTCAAGGAAAAATATATGGAGCTACACAAGAAGTTCACTTAGTCGGAAAGGAAGAGAAAAGTAACAAAAATGGCAAAGGCAATGGCTAAGAAGATGGGTTTTACCAAAGTAGCTATTAAGAAGGCTAAGGAGAAAGAAGAGGTACTATCAAAGAAGCCTAAGATTGAACCGATTCTCTCCCAGTCAAAACCTAAGGAGACTAAGTCTTCTACCACTCTGGTGAAGTCATCTACAACTCAAAGCTCATCCGAAAAAAGGAGTGTTGAAGTAGAAGCAAAAGCCAAAAATAACTTATGTAGATGTATCTCTTGTTGCTTTTGAGATCGAGTGAGATGAGGAAGCAGAGAAAGAAAAGAAGAAAAGAGAATTTGTCAGAGTGATTAGGAAACTTCAGTCTAGTGGTGAACATTGTAGGAAGACACAATCTGAAACCCCTCTGATCGGCAGGCCTAAAAGAGGAAGAAGGGTGAGGATAGAGTTTGATAAGGACCTTGAATCCAATAAGGTGGAAGGTAAAAACACCATCATTCCTCCATTAAATGCAAAAGAACTGACCAATGAAATAGTTAAGGATGGTAATATTAAGAATATCAATGATAGTATGATAATTTTGATGAAAATGAGCAAAGGGAAGTTGAGGGAGTTGTTGTATTGCATTTGCATAACTTCAGCAAGTCGTTAATTAAGTTAGAGTGTAGCATTCCAAAATATTTGTATAACATTCTTGATGAGAGAAGGCTAACTACAATCATATTAGATAAAGAAACAAAAGAATGTGAATTGATAAACATCAGTGCTTGAATTTCTCAAGAAGAAGTTGATAGACTCATGGAGCTAGCCAATAATAAAGAATTCAAAAGGAAAAACAAAGTGAATAGGCTTATGGTTGGCAGGGTAGAGAAAGTAAGAAAAAAAAGAAGAAGAAATATGGAAAAGGTTCCTAAAGAACAGTTGGGTGCCAATCAAAGATGATGAATAAAAAAAAGACACCTCTCATCCGATAGACCAGATCCATTCAACCCTTGATACTATAGATAGTCAAAATTCTTCGGTTGTTCACCTCGAGATGGTGGAAATGAAAGTTGAAGAGAAAAAAGAGATACCTAAAGATGATATTGCACCAAGTGGTGACATCGGTGCATAAGAAAAGAAGGAAAGGTTGCAGAAAGAGAAGAGGCAGAGAAGGATAAAGTACATGATAAGGCAAAAGAGATTGATAAGGGAAAGAAAACTAAAAAATGTCTTGGTAATCATGTCAATTGACACTCCAAAGGACAAAGGAAAAAGAGTTCTCCCATAGATCTCCATTAATTTTGATAAACCTCTTGATATTGGATAGATGTCTTCGGTAGAAAGGCTAATGGTAGCTACAGTAGTCTAGGCTCAAGCCAGTTAGGACTTGGTGAAATCTGAGACTGAGGACAAGAAGTTGATCAAGATGTATGTGAGTGTTCTACAAAAGGTGATACTAGAACTACAATTATATCCAAACTCTAACCCCTCAGGTAAGCTTTTACAGTTAATGAATAATATCAAAACCAATTTTGAGTCTTTAGAGAAGGCAACTACCAAGAAAGTATTGGACAGATATAAGGAGGTACATTTGCAGACATTTCGAAAGATGATTGAAGATGATAGAGTTAGGTTTAACAAAGGATTGTAGACTATCTCTAAGGCATTAAGTGAAGCAGGGAATATATACAAGTCATTCCTTTCACCATCCAAATTTACTTCAAATATAGATAAGCAAATAAATTTTTTCCAGGGAAAACTTGACAGTATATCTCAGTCATTTGATTCAAATGTTTCCGTTGCCAGCAATGTAGAAGGTCAGGAGATGGCTCTAATAGATCAAATATTGAGCCTAAATTTAGAAAAAAAGAGAGAATTTTGAGGTGGGTCGGTGAGCTCCAAAATCTTATTGCTCCCTGAATGGACACCATGCTGAGAAATAAAGTTAATTGCTTGAAGATAATGACTCAATCAGTTCTATCTGAGCTGAAAGATGTAGAGATATATGCCTATGTTTTTAGTGCCTTCATTATAGTTTTGAATAACTTGAAGAATGGATGGGACACAAACTTAGGATTTTTGAAGACCATTTTTCCAGATATCTTCAAGTATGTATAGTGTATCCGATGTATACTCTTGTATATAAGTTTTGGTGCAGCATCCCAACTTTGGCATTGTTGTCAAAGGGGGAGAGTAGAGTGAAAAATATACAAAGAAGGCTACACTTTTTTGGTTTGATATAGGTCTTTGAATTTTTCTCTAAGGGGGAGCCTTTGAAATTTTGATCTGGTGTACAGGTTTCAACACTTGGTCATTTGTCATGAGTGTTTCCATCAATGACAAAGGGGGATATTGTTGGCAAATGGCACTCATCTGGTGAATTTTAATGCATGGATAATGGATTAGGGTCTTCATTGATGGAAAATCTCCTTGGAAATCCTATCCAGTAGTCATGATTCTTGGTAACCAGCAGAGGAAGTGGTCCGGTAACCTATCTCCGATATTTCAGGATAAGTAGAGCTCTTTTGGTTTGAAATCTTTGCGGTGATTAGGGTGGTGAGATTCATGCATGGGATGATAGGGCCAACATATAGAGATCATTTGGATGCTATTTGATTGATCCACATATGTTTTGGTGATCCAGTCTGAGCCGACACTCGGTTACACATTACATTGCATATTGTGCTTGGTCGACTTAGTAAATGTTTATTTTGCAATTGTGGATATATATAACCGATGTAGACGATATTTTTGGGTGGTGATATGAGCGATTTGTGATTGAGAATACCTTTTTGGTATAGTTTCATGTGTGCATTCTTGTTCCGGTAGTTGACTGAGAAGCAAAACTGAGCAGAGTAGTAGAGGAGTTATAGTCAGACTTTCTGCACTTAACATGAACTCATCCAAGCATTTTTTATGCTATTTTGGAGTTCAATCATTGTAGTTCTCATTGTAAATAATCTATAAGTTAGCGAGACTTCCATATTGTAATCTAAGCAGTGAGACTGAATGCATGTACATTCCCCTTTTATAATATTTATCTACTCCTAATCACAGTATATGAATATTGTGGGTTCCAATCCCACTGTGGTTTTTCGCTTTCCGGGTTTCCACGTAAAAATCTTGGTGTTATGATCTTGTGGTTGATTATCTTGTGTTTCTGTATTTTACTTTCTTGCATTTGCTTCTGGTGGTCTGAAAATAATTTTGAAGAATTATTTACTAGTAGAACATTGATTCACCCCCCCCTCTCAGTGTTCCTTGATTCCAACAACTTCTACTCCAATGCTTGATTGCTTCCTCACTTGAATTTTCTTGAATTTAATTAAGATAATGAATTTCGATTTAGTTTCAAATGAGAGGGTTATCCCTCATTTTATACTTTACTACCCAATTTTTTTTTTTTTTTTGGAGTAGTTCAACATAGGATTAAATTTCTCTCTCATTTGAGATGACCATTATAGGGCCCAAATTTGGGTCCTGATTAGGACCTGACCAGGGCCCCTGGTCTTAAAAATCAAGACTTCAACATGAGGGGGAGATAGTGAAAATGATGAAAATATCAGTCTCATAGGGGGTGTGAGCAGAATTGGCATAGTTATCAGGCATCGGAAGTTGAAGCCCCAAGGTGAGTTTTATGTGAGGACAAAATTGTAAGAAAGTACAATTTACAAAACTACATTTAGCCCCCACTTTAGTGAGAGTATGAGACTAAGGATACTCATGGTAAAGTACAAAGTTGCATTGAAAAACTTTCACCAAGATATCAAAGAAACAAAACCACAAGGGAGTCACTTAGTGAGCCTAATTTATATTACCTGTGTTCATGGCATACTAAATAATCCCCCTATTTTCAAAAAATATTTCCCTAAACTCCTTTTTTGTCACCCCCTCCAAATACACAACCCAAATTAAAAAATTGCCTATTTTCACTAGATATAGTATTTTGTCATAGCCTAAATTAAAAAAACCTGTAATTTCACCGAATAGGAAATATATTGTCTTCATTTTGGGGGATTTTAAACCCCCCAATATGAACACATGTGTTATAATATTTCCTAGCTAGTGAAACCCCCATGGACAAGATGCAACAAGAACCTAGGGACTTTAGGATATTACTACTCTACTATGTTGGCCTAGTAAGATTCACTTACTATGAGTCATGAGGAATATAAATACCAAATTACAAAGAAAAAGGCTCAATTTTCAAAGTAACTTGAGTATCAAAAACATGTCATGGTGTGTGCATAAAGTGTAACAATGAGCAAAGAGTATGCCCCCATGTTAAAGAGATTGCATGTGCCTTACCAGAAGCAATTTCTTTAAGATAGCATGTATCCAAAAGACAAGCATGTTAAAGGACAAATCAAAGGATCATGGTCACAAAACATATATGAAAAGGCATATAAGGGATCCACTAATTATGGGGTATGTATGCTCTTATGATAGATATTGTATATCAAGAAGATTTGTATTGAATTGACCTTAATCTCTAAAGGTAGAAGAAATACAAACATAATCGAAGAAGAGAACAAGTGTCTTTTTGATTCAACATGGAAAAGACCAAAAAGAGATCTTAATGCTTTGCATCATCCCCAAGTAGACAACACAAGGCACAACATATAGAAGAACACTACAATGGATTTGGCCTCTTTATTACCTTGCACTAATAGAGTAACAAGGGTCATCTAGAGATAACCAAACATAACACAAAAACTTATCAAGTAGCACATCATAGAAAACAAGCAAACACACAAAATATAATCTATTACATGAATGAAGCTAGTCAATCAAATCATCCACCTCCCAATATTGCTTATTATCATCTAGATATGGTAGACAAGATGCAAGAGGATTCACTTCGAGCATGGTAGATGGAGCTACTGCAAGTTCCAAACAAGGACCATGCTCTAATGATAAGTCAATTTGTTTGTCACTAGGATCTAGGGTTAATACTTTTTAGAAATGTGAAGATAAATTATGATTAATTCCAACAAGCTCATACATATCATTATAATAATTAGAATAAACATTGTTAGCATGAACAAAATCATCAACCATATCATCATCTAGATTAATAAAAATAGGATCTCTAACATGAAAAGAACTTGAACCATCATTTTTTCTTAAGAATTTTGAATTTGGTGATTTGAGTTTAACTTCCTCCCCAGGGTTATGCAAAGGTTGGATAGATAGGACCAAGTCAATATTTGGTGTCTTTGGGGAGGAAATAGTTTGGGAAGCAAGCTCATGAACCTTGGCACAACATCTTCATCGATGTGAACTCTTGCACAATTATTCCTTTTAGTTTAGCCAAGGGTTGTGAAGGTTGAGGATGAATGGACATATGCATCTTTTCTTCCCTTAAAGGGGCGGGAATGGAAGAAACCCCACTAGGTTGAGATATAGAAGATGCCAAGTGCTTCCCTTTGTAAGATGTAGGAGGTGGGACTGAGGTATATATAGGAGGAATAGAAGGACTAGGAAGAATAGAAAGTCCGTTATGAGGAGGAGGAATATCCATAGGTATAGGGTCTCTAGGCTTACTCAAGGACATGATCATCTCATTTTCCATTTTTTATAAGATGAGAAAAGGATGTCATTTCAAGGCCTAAGAGTCTTAGGTTGTTTAGGCCAAAACCAATCAAGGGTGAAATTTCCACATTTCATTGTGAGTTGGTAAAGGATATGTTTACTTGTTATGATAGTACCATTATGAGGGAATTTCAAACATTTATGAATTGTAGAAGGCATAGATTTCATGGGAGAGAACCAACGATGTCCCAACTTCACACAAAATTGATCTGATGTAAGAATAATAGAAAAAGTCACATCTAATCACTTAGTACCAACCTCAACAGGAAGAGTAATAGAATCAATAGTAGGGAAAGAGAAACCATCATACACCTTAACCATAACATAATATTTATCATATGTTACTTGACATAGTTGTAAGACATAAATATATTCTTCATTAATCACATTCACCATACACACTAAATCAATAACCACCCCTCATGAGAGTTTGTCTTTGATATTCACAGTGATATATAATGGGCCATCAGGTGCAACAATAGTCTCACTATGATCAAAGGTAATGGATAGTGTATGGTGAAAATGGATAAGCAACAATGTTGAAAGACTAAATAGATTCAACCACAAAACCCTAGCCTAACAACAACAAAGATCCACCATAACATATGAAGATTACCTAAGACAATGCAAATCAAATGAAATCACAAAGATTATACCATCACATGTCCAATAGGGTTTTGATCTCCATTTTTCCTATCTCCATTGATCTTGCTTGATATATTTGCTCTCAGATTTTATGTGCACAAGAGCTCAACAAAGAACGGAAATGTGGTTGCAAGTAGGATCGCATATGAAAGTTCAAAAGCGTAGTGTGGCTGAATGCATAGTGAGTTTTTGTCAGGGTTTGATAATGAAGGAAGCATCTCCTTATATAGAAGACACTATATGAAATGGAGGGATAAGATTGAGAGGTGTAAAAGAGGTCGGCTATGATTAGAGGGTAGGTAGAGGAAATAAGAAAATAATAAGAGGGTAGGTAGTGTAGGAATTAAGATATGAATGACATGTGTCATAGGTAGAAAAGGTTAATGAATTAATTAAATAAATAAAGATTTATTTAATTAATAGAAGAAGTGGGATCAATTAAATAAATAAGATATTTATTTAATTCAGGAAAAGGCTAATTTAAATAAATAAATGTATTTATTTAAATGAGAAATAAGGCTAGAAGAGGATAAATGAATTAATTAAACAAACAAATATTTATTTAATTGATAGAAGAATTAGGCTAAAGTAATTATATAAATAAAATATTTATTTAATTAGACATGACAATTTTAGGTGTCTACAGATAGGTCTTTAGGAGGTGTAGGTCTGACAACATGATTCAAAACATTGTTAGATTCTATACCAAGGTCATTAGGAGAAAATGCAAGATGCTCAGACTCAACAACATTGGTAGAGTGAGAAGGCAAAGGATTGGTGAAGATTTGGATATTTTTATTAGGAGGAGATACAAAATTATTTCCTTTGTCATTCACACCACCTACGTATATAGTATTATTTTTAATGAAGTCTTGAATCTTATTCCTCAACGTATAATATTTTTCAGCATCATGTTCATGTTGATGGTGATATTGACAAAAGGATTTGGGATCATAGTAGGGTGGCAATGGTTTAGAAGTGTCAATTGGCTTGATGGGAGGAAGTTGAAACACATAAGAATTTATCAGCCTTGGCATTATACTATGTAAAGACTCAAAAACATGATTTAATTATTTTCTAAAGTATTTGAATAAAGGGGCCACACTTGATGTCATGGCTGCCACTTGAGTGTTGAGGCTGTCATTTATCTTGATGTAACCTTTGTTGGGTTTAAAATTCACAAATGATTGTTGAGAACTTTCATTCTTATAAACTAGAGCCATTGAAGAGGATGTTTCAAATTGACTCACTTGAAGTTGATAATCATGAAGCATTGCACACAATTGTGTAAAGGAAGTAAACTTAGAAAACAAAAGCTTATCTCTAATACATATTTTTGTAAAATAGTGTATGCAGAAAAATGTGCATGTAAACTATTGAAAAGATAAACTAAGCAAATGACAGACACATATCTCAACCACACTCAAGACTAGGACGTTGAAGAAGAAAGAAAAGTAGATAAAGAAGATAAAATTGATTAAAATGCAAACTCCATTTCTTCCTTCAATTTGATTGTCCCTTGATTTGATTTGTGCTTTGTATATAGTAGATACTTGATGGTGCTCCATGATAGTGAATACAAAATGAAAACTAAGCAAGATGTGATACAAAATTATATGCTAAATGGATTTGTTTATGCAAAAGGATGAGTGAGCATTTCTAAATTATGGGGGTATGAAAATGAAAGTGGATGGATTGTGAAGAAAAATAAGGGGTTTAAATATTCTTGAATGACAAATAGAGGGTCATGAGAATGAGATACATGTCCCTAAGAAGGGCAAGTGTCATGGATAAAAATGACATGTGTCATTGGAAGGAATGACATGTGTCCCTAAGGACACATATCTATTTGGGAGTAAGATGCCCAAATTGGAAGGTTCTATTCCAAAAGAGATTACAAAACCATGATATTCCCATGTTTGAGCAAATTTGGGATATTTTCCCAAATTTTAGAAAATTTTCCCCAAATTCAAAGTAATTCCCCAAATTTTAGGAAATTTGGGATATGTTAGGGAATTTGAGATAGTTTGGGAATGTGCACACATATGGTGAGGGCCAAGGATAGGGTTGACTAAACCCTTGGTTAATAAGATAGGTTAGGCTAGGGGGAGAGTTAGACATGGGTTAAAGTTAGGAGACATGTGGGCAAATAGAATTAATCAATTCTATGGGAGAGTCTAAGAGGAAAAATTTAAAGTGAATTAAATAATCAAATTACAAAATTAGATATATTTAATAGAGGAAAGGTTCAAATTCAATTAATTAATTGATTTTAGTTATCAATTAATTAATTAAAAAATAGATGATAGCATAATTACTAGAATTAATTATCTAAAGGGAAAATTTGACAATTAATTAAATAATGCATAATTATTTAATTAAATACGTTCGAGATAACAAAATTTAATTAATTAAATTAATCAAATTTAGGTGTCTACATTTTGCCCTTCTTTGTGATGATGCTAGAATAGCGTTAGGGCAAATATAAAAGACACTAGCAACTTGAAGAACAAGACACGAGAAAATACCCTAGGCGGATGAAGGAAGGACAAGAAATAGGTTGCGGAGGCGAGAACAAAACTCAAAAATATAATCACAGGAAGAAATGGGAAGAAAAATGGTCCCAAAGGGATTGGGATGATGAAAATAGGGCTTTGAGAAGCCCTGTATTGGCAAATTTGGAAATTTCCTATTCATTTTTACTGTGAATAGGAGAAATTTGAGAGCAAATTAGTGCCCTCTTATATTTTGTTTGTGCAATTGAGAGCTTTGAGTGCACTGGATGAGATAGCAACTAGGGAAATCCTGAGGCATCATGCAGACATGGTGGTGAGTGTCAGATGGAGCAGGTGACTTGACCGAGAGGCATGTCTCAAAAAATTTCATCTTTGCTTTTGAATTTATGCAAATGTTAAAGCATGCTAAAGCAACAGGAATAGATTCTCGTTGCTTTAGTACATAGGTGGTATCGGGTATATTTGCGGTAGGATCAGAAATGTGATCTCGTGAAGGTGGGTTCACTAAGATAAATAGCGAGATAGTGATCCCGCTATTCGGAGGCTAGCAGGATTGCAATCCTGCTATCCAGGAAGAAGGGGAAAAAGAGAGAATGTAGGGATGTCTTCCCATGATGGTGGGAATTCTAGAAAGGATAGCGGGATAGAGATCTTGTCATCCAAGAAATAGCCAAATTTTCTCACTTCCATTAAAAAAGACAAAAAATGCCTCAAATAGTAAGATTGAGGAAAAATGAGAGGCAGAAAGGAAAATTAGAATAGGATAGATAGAAAAAAAGATTTGTGACATGTTGATTTACTTGGATGCATTGGAGTGTGGATATTCTAGTGAGTCGAAAGAGGGATTTAGTCATCTTGAGAGTAGCTGATGAGTTCGGGCCTACAGACTAGGCTCGCATTGATGAGATCAAGATAGGTCATCAGGAATGTATGCCGCACATTTGATCCCACATGTCTATTTTGACTGCACTAGCAGAGAAATGGATGAGCGACATGGCTACCTTTCACATGCCAACCAAGAATATTACCATCACCAGTGAGGATGTATATCCCATCTTGAGACTTCTGATTCGAAGAGTTAGGGTTATTGCAGACCAGGCACTCCCGGATGATGCTACATAGACATTTGTTGGATGAGGGGTACAACTACATAATGGACAATTATCATTAGATCAAGATTTACAACAGGCACCTCCTAATCGACATATCTACTTTTTTATATGTGCACTAGTCAGCAACTTCATTTTGCCAGATAGAGGAAGGAGATCGGTTGCACTCAACATGATATGAGTTTGCATTGATGTTATAGATGGTTGTTGACTGATGTCTTGGGGGACTCTCATTTTTACTAATTTATACAAAGAGATCCAAAAAAAATGTTATCATGGAGGTTGTAGTTTCAGCTATGTGACTCTACTTCAGGTATGGACATGGGAGCATTTTGTGGGGACTCGACGAGTAGGACGTGTAGATAGGGAAATAGATTTGACTGTTGTATATAGTTATAGAGATGTACTGCACTACAAGGAGATATAGGACATTTATTATTGGAGAGTCATTTTTGATAGATTAGAGGCTTCTCATGTTACATGGCAACCATATATGGCATTAGCTGGTTGGCCCAAGGATCATCGACATATTCTCTATGTCTTTACTCCTATACATACATTATCACCAGGAGAGAGCATGTGATAGAGCGATACAGACTTGATAGGGTCCAACGCCAGTTTGGTTTTATACAAGATGTCCTTGAAGCACCCCATAGGTTCAAGAGGATTACCAAAGAGCAAGACGCAGAGTGGGGGGCACTTTTGGGAGCTTGACAGGTTTTGATTGATGAGTAGACACGGTAAGCACCTACCATATGGGATCCTCAGGCAAGGGTAGCAAATCCTATTGTCACAAATGCCTATACAACATGGGAGGCCTAGCACAGACATGCTCTAGTTGGGAGGGAAGTTTTAGAACCACTAGGGAGAAGAAGGAGGGAGGCATGAGCTTGAGGTGTCAGATTGGACGCTTATCAGCCTTCTAAGGGTAGGGCAAAGGAAAAAACTACCACAGTTTTGAGACATGCATGATAGATTCCAACAACACTGACATTGCTAGCTAGGAGGGAGAGGAGAGTTAGAGGAGGGGAGAGGAGGATAGGAGGAGGAGATGGTGCAGAAGGAGGAGAGGGTACAGGAGGTTATGGGGCATGGATAGCAAGGACAGAGGGACAGGCCATGGATGTTGATGCCCCAAGATCGACATAGGCACAGGCACAAGGATAGGAGTAGAGTTGGGGGAGGACTTCCTTGCGACCGATATAGCCTCTGTAGCATAGGACATATGAGAGAGAAGAGGGCTCATTAACAACACCTAATCCAAGAGCATGGATATGTGCCTTAGAGAAGCCAGTGGCTCGAATAGAAGAGAGGTTGCAGATTGTTACTATTGAGAGAGATAGTTTTCGCAGGGAGAGGGATACAATAGAGAAGGCCAAGATTTAGCTTTAGGCTAAGAGGGATAGGTTGTTGCAGGTGAGGGATGTGGCCACTACTACAAGGGATTCCATTGAGAATTCTAGGTAGAGGACGAAGGAGACAACTTGGAGATGTATAGGAGAGAGAAGGATGAGGCCCGATGCTAGTTTGACGGAGGAGGAGGGGAGGAATTTTTGGCAGTCATGGTAGAGAGACGGGGGGAAAAGATATAGTCTCTCTTACCAGGATGAATGGTATAGGGCTCAGTATGAGTGGTTGGTTCCTGCAAACTAGTACAAGGTGTACACAACTCCACCTAGAGCGAGAAGATCTAGTTCTTCACACAGTGGAGGATCTAGTGGAGGATCAGGGATATCTAGTGAGAGCACTGATGGGTCTAGAAGGAGGTCTCATTCATAGGTTAGTAGGCAAAGCACTGGATCAGCATCAGGATCCGTATAGGGATCCCATGGACAAGATCAAGGACAGGGACCTCTAGGATAGGGACTGGCCTAGCCTTCCTTGAGCATTTTGTCATAGCTTGATATAGATGCAGAGGATTATTTTTGATGTATCATACACATATGTATTATTTGATTATTTGCACAATATGCAATTTTTTTCGAGCATGTGGGGTGATCATCATTCTTTCATTTGTTATCAGTTAGAGATGTACATATTCTTTACTCATGATGTGCCATATGATGTATATATTGATACAGTTGTACATATACACTCTTTTGATAATCAATATGACATTTTGACACACACGCATGCATGCACACATTCACACACGCGCATACACACAGATATATATATATATATATATATATGATGATGATGATGATGATGATGATTTGGCTCTCTATATATGGTACCTTTTATGTTTATGATGCACGTATGATGATATATGGATTCCTTACTTATGATATGACATTCTAACATGTCTATGATATAAGATGTGATGTATTATATGATATGATGCAATATGAAATGTATTTACCACCTTGGTGGTGCAGGATCATGCACTAATGTGATCTATATGATGTATGTTTAATTTTACGATATGGATGTTATACATGATGATATTATGGATGGACTATATGCTACCATTCTTATAATGTGAAATATGATGATGGCATGATGTGATAACCTATATGATGTTGTTCTTTATTGATAGCATACATACATGTTTGCATGATATGATATGTGCATGTCCTAATAATGAAATATGAATATGGTATTGATGGTACAATGCTTTTATGATGATGCATGACGAGATGTATATAATGGTTATGCTACATGATGTATGGATATGGGACAATTATATAATGTGTATTATGCAATGTAATGGATGAGTTATGTGGAACCCTCTAACCTATGTGCAATACAAAATGAATGAGTGCAATTTATCATGATAAAATCTACAAAATGCTCCAAGGATATTCAATAGGGATGAAGGCCATAAAGACGAAGGACATGTGCACATTCCCAAGTGAAGATCACTTAAGAGAAAAGAACCAAGCGGATGCAAATGAAATGTGAATGTAAATGAATCTTGGAGCACAAGTATCTTTGGCAACAATTACCATTTTAGCAAGTACTTATTTTACTTTAGCATCATATGTGAAACACCGAGGTACAAAGAACCATGATGTTTTTCACAAACAATGAATGGAATGACTCAAATAAACACACAACAGGTTGATCTAGCACCACATAGAATTCCAAAGAATATTGCAGGAAATAGTGCTAGAAAAACCACAAGCAAGGAGATATGCCCTAGTGTAACATGAGATAACCAAGATACAATGAGGGAATGCCATGGAACACATAAAAAACACACCACGTAGAAACAAAAATCCACAAGATCAAACTCCTATATTTTTTATTCTTAGCACACCATGATATGAAGGATCATGGTGACTAAGAAGTCACAAAACATAGGTGTTTAAGATATTGATCAAAGATCAAAAGCAATCAAAGTCAACACAAGTGTAAGATTTGATGATGTCTAACTAGAGGAAGGATACATCATGCATAGACTAATTATTGAATAAAGTATTGATGAGAAGGATTTGATAAAGGAGACATAATATGGTCATGATGACAAAGATACTTATTAATAATTATTGAGGAACCCACAAATGAGGTATGATCTTGAGGACACAACCAACGTGTGCATATGAACAGAAAAAAAGCCCATACACAAGGCACACTTTACATGACAAACCAAATAATTGTATAGGATGAAGCTGACACTATGTACAAAACCCTACACAACCCCTACGTACAAGGAAATTGCAAATCAAGAAACCACTACACAGAAGCTCGCAAGAGGAAAAATGAAGGGATGAGTAAAAGTGCAATTTGCAAAGGCAAGTAACAAAATATGTTGTGTCAGGATAGGATCAAAAGGAGTAGAAAAGGGATAATGGAATTGCCCTTATATACAATGCATGTTTCTAGGTTTTCACCATATATACATGTCCAAGGTTCCACCAAAGGTGGTTTTCATCATAGGTAATTTTTTTGTTCCTTTTGTACATAAACAATAAGAAACCTACCCCTAGCACATTTTGTGTATGTGATCCATCAAAATAAAGTTTCCATGGGGTCTGTGTTGTAACTGTACAAACACACTCATCAGAAAATTCTGCAATTAAAGGATGAGTATCTATCAGGGGTGTTTCTTCTAATTGATCTGCAATTACCTTTCCTTTAACGACCTTTCTATCTACATATTCAGTATCAAACTCAATGAGGAACATAACCCATTTAGCCATATGACAAGTTAGAGTTGTTTTGGATAACAAGTATTTCAGAGGATCAATTTTACAAATGAGCTTAACTGTATGACTTCATAAATAATGTCGAAGCTTTTATGAACAGAAAACAACAACTAGACATGCTTTTTCCTTAGGTGAGTAATTAAAATCATACCCCACCACGATTTGACTAATGTAATAAATGGCACACTCTTTCTCTTGATCATCATGTCGGGAAAGAAGTTCCCCCATTGCCACTATAGTAACTGAAATGTATACAAGAAATGGCCTTCCTGGAATGGGTGGCATCAACACTAGAGAATGAGCTAGATATTATTTTATTCTATGAAATGTCTGCTAACACTGAACATCCCACTTGAATTTTGTACCTTTCTTAAGAAGATATGTGAATAGCTGACATTTATCTGCCAACTAAGCAATAAAATGACTGATGGATTGTAGCTTTCCTTGAAGGCTACAAAAACTCTTCAATGTTTTAGGAGGCATTTCTAGAATTGCCTTAACTTTCTTATGGTCAACTTTAATGCCACTCCCGGAGACTATAAAACCAAGGAGTTTACCTAATGTAACTCCAAATACATACTTTTGAGGATTGAGACAAAACTTATACTTAGCCATTCAAAAATTTGTTCAAGAATAGCTGGATGTTCGGCCCTAGTCTTTGATTTTCGTAAGATATCATCTACATAATCCTCCAATATTTTATGCATGAGATCATGGAATATTATTGTCATAGCCCGCTAGTATGTAGCACCTACATTTTTTAGACCAAAAGGTATGACTTGCTAACAAAAAGTGCCCCAAGGAGTAGTAAAGTTTGTTTTATGTTGATCATCCTCTGCAGTTTTTATCTAGTCATAACCTGAAAACCCATCAATAAGGGAAAATATTTCATGCCCTATTGTCAAATCAACTAGGATGTCAATGTTAGGAAGTGGAAAATCATCTTTGGGGCATGCTTTATTGAGGTCTCTAAAATATGTACAAACTTGCACAGCTCCATTAGGTTTAGAAATAGGCACCATGCTAGAAATCCATTTTGAATAATCAATTGGTCAAATAAATTTGACTTCTAAAAACTTTTCCAATTTTGCTTTGACCAGTAATGCAATATGGGGATGCATCTTTCAAAGCTTTTGCTTAGTATGTTTAACATTTGGATGAATAACCAGATGATGTACAAATAGCTCAGGATCAAGCCCAGACATGTCTGCATAAGACCATGCAAAATTAATAGGCCATTTGTGAAGGATCTAAAAGAAAACTTGGAACTCTTCATCAAACAAAGATGCTGCCACATACGTAATCCAAGGGTTTTCTATAGTTCCCAAATTAACTTCTCTTGTTTCATCAATGAGAATTGGGGATTTATCAAGCACTTGTGTGTTAATGAGAGGAAGAGGGGGATCCTCATCTTCTAGTGCCTCAGAGAGGTTTTCAATAGAACATACACCCTTTGTTTTTACTTTTTTGGAATCTATAGGTGCCTCAAAAAGATTTTTACCTGTAGATAACTGATTTTTCAATTCTTTTTTCTCTTTTGCAGTTAAGAATCCCCTTTTCCCCAAAATAGCCTTGAGAATCGAACTGGTATAATGTATTCAGGACTAGAAGATAATATGGTGCACACTTTGTTGCTCCTAAGAATTGCATGAGAATTTCATCGCTATGGAATGTATCAATATTTGTAATAGTTTGACCCCAATCAATGAGTTTAGGATGGTCAAGGGAAAGGCTAATTACAAGAATGGATGTGTCAAAAAGGGTGGATGTGCCAAAGGATAAGGATCTATCTATTATCGTATGCTTGTTTGCCAACCTCCTTAGGTATGTCTTTGATATCAACTGAAACATTTTCATGGTTTCTAGAAGTGCTTGCTGAAGTTGAGGCTTCATAAGAAGAATGTCCAAAACCAAGCCCTTGATGATGAACGTTTGGAACTAGATCAATAGGTCTTCAGATTCCATGTTCTTCTTATCCTAATCCTCTGCCTTGATAATCCCATTTCCTATTAGCCAATTTGTGTGCTACTAGGTATGTTTCTTTGAAATGATTAAGGCGGGTATCTTTCTCTTGAGTAACATCTTTGAAAAGCCATTGATTAATATCTCCCTCTATGACTTCACAATTAAGTTCGTAATGAGACTAAAATCTGGTAGAACCACACATTCTAATCATAGGTTCTTCCTTTTTCTACTCTTTGGTAGGTTTCCCATGGGTATGAGGATCAAAAGGCAATGCACCCACTGCAAGGGTTTCTTGGAAGGCATATTCACCACAATTGATGTCGTTGATCTTGAGATAGGAAAAGGTGGATGAAATGAAAGTTTTTCCTTTAGGAGTAGTGATTATGGATTCAGGGTCAACATATGAAGATGATGGAATTTTTTGAGGAATTCCAATATTAATTCCTTTGCAATGATGGGAATATGGGGAAGATGCTTCAAGAGCATGACAATATTCAAATGGTTGAGTGTCACCATGAATAGTAATTTCACTACCTTGATAGAGAAATTTTAAATATTGGTGGTAGGCGGATGACACAACCTACATAGCATGAGTCCACGGGCGATCAAGAATGATATTAAATAGAAGATCAAGATCAAGAAGATGACAAAGAGTATCTTGTGTTACTGAGCCCACTTGAATTGGAAGATTGATCATTCCCACTGAGCTTCTCTCTGCATTATTATACACTTTGATAGTGATGCATTGGTTATGAAAATCCATGATAGTATACCCTACTTTTGTGACAAATTTCAATGCACAAAGATTTAGGGCAGAACCATTATCAATCAGGACTCGCTTTACTTCGTCTTGCTTGATAATGGCCTCAAAATTAAGTGGATGGATATGATTGGGATCAAGATCCATGGCATCCGATTGGGTGAAACTAAGATGGTATGTAGCTAATAAATGTGCCACCAAAACTTGTAATTGCGTTGGATCTATATTGTTGGGCACATGAGTTTCTTGCAATGCATGGTTAAGGATCTCCTGATGAGTAGGTGAAGCTTTTAATAAGTCTAAAATGGAAATTTGTGTAAGGGTCTTCCCTAAGTGGTCAAGAATATTGTATTGTGTTGACACAGGCACTTGAGGTGGAGCTCCAAGAACTATCATGCAAGCTCTTCTGGTAGTTGCGGCACATTGAGTATCGATTCCTTTGACACGAATCATATTGACATGTTCTTCTACCTAAGTAATGCAACCTATTGTACGATCATAATTCAATGACACCTTGTTATATTTGATGTTATTGGTAGTATGACTCTGACTAGCATTGGATATGTTTGCTTCTCCTTGATGTTTGGGAAGGACATCTTTATACATACCTAAATTTGCATTGGGTGACTTTCCTATGGTATGATCAACATCAATTTTTCCTTGAACAATAAGATCTTGGACTAGATGCTTAAGCTTCATGCACTTTTTTGTCGCATGACTCTTGACACAATGATAAGCATAGTATTATTTTTCCTTATATCAATCAGCCTTGGGTTTAGACTCTTCAAATGGCATTGTTTGTGGATACATAGCCATATTGTGTTGTTCCATGCATTTGAAAATCACATCTAAGGGTTCTCCCATGGGTGTAAATTGATGTCGCGGATTATTATAAGTTGTCTGTCCAAGAGGAGCTTGAGAAATGGTGATAGAATTGGTATGATTGGTTTGCACATTTGATGTTGGCATTTGAGGATTATGATAAGCCCAAGGTGGTGGATTGGCATGTATTGTTAATAATGGGTTGGCATATGACTACCAGTTAGAATATATTTATGCAAGTGGTAACTTAGCAGCCACAACCATTTGAATAGTTTTAGAATCGGTAACACCATCCCCTACAACATTCTTGTTTTTGTTCCAATATCTTTTCCTATCACCACTTAGCTTATCATAATATTCTTATAAAGATTGATGAATCCCTCATCAATCAAGACTTGTTCCACTGATGGTCCCTTAGTCATGATATCTTTAAATGTAGTTGCGTAGTTTAAGAGAATATGATATGAAATCTTTAGATGTAGATTATTGATGAATATTGGAACCAATTGAGTGTTAGGTATTGCACAAGGGAGCTGACCAGCAA
Source organism: Cryptomeria japonica (assembly GCF_030272615.1). Lineage (NCBI taxonomy): Eukaryota > Viridiplantae > Streptophyta > Pinopsida > Cupressales > Cupressaceae > Cryptomeria > Cryptomeria japonica. Next base: position 598,253,725 of record NC_081408.1, on the reverse strand, counting down.
GGGCTCTCCATCTTTGGATATAGTCTAGAAGACTTTAACCTCATTTCTATTTAACTTGACAAAGATCAAGCATGGAAATATCCTTTTCCATATTGTAATGATAATGAGTCACAAATTTCTTTGATAAGTCTACAAATGTAGTGAATACGCCAAATGGTAACTTGGAAAACCATTCCAGAGATGAACCACTAAGAATCTTAGGAAAGAGTTGTAGGAGATAATTATCACAGTATGCAACTTCTTGACAAGCCATATACAATTCTTTAACGTGATGATGTAGATCACCTTTCCCTTGGTATTTAGTAAACTCTGGTGTTTCAAAATGTTTGGGAAATGGAATTAATGTTATTGCTTTATCAAATGAATAAGGACAAAGCTCATCAAATTTAAAGACTTTCTTAGAATTATTATCTTGTAGAGCCTTGAGGGCTGCCTTCAACTCTTCCCATTCAGTATTGACTGGGAATGGTTCAAGAGATGGTGTTGTTGGTTGATAAAGTGGTGTTTGATATGACATTTGAGATGGGCGAGCATAGATTGGTTGTTGTTTTGAATATTGATAACCTAGCATAATCTGATAAGCTCGAACATTTGTTGTTGTTGGTAATGAGATAATTGTTGTTCTTGAATTTGGGGTGGTACTGAATAAGTAGCCACATTCTATTGTGCATGAATGTATTGTTGTTGATATTACACATTTTGAGGTTGTTGCATTTGAGGGACACTACCTTGCAGATAACTACCTCCAACATAACTTGGATGAGATATATTGGGTTTTGGAGTACTATATTATGGAACATTCTGAGGAGTGCCACTTGGAAATTTTTGTACATTTGGAATAATATATGATGAGGATAGTGGCTACAAGTAGCCTAATTGTGGTTGTGAGACAATAGGTGGCACAATCACTTGAGGTTAATGCTGAGGTGCACTAATAACCTATGACATAGATTGTATAGATGGGGGTACAGCTGATGTTGATGCTACATAACTCATGCTTCCAGTCATGGCCTTTGTACCATATGGTAAAGGATAACCTGGGTGGTCCAAGGTGGTGTTTGCGTGGAAGATAAATTCAATGATCTCATGACTGCATTGACAAAAAGAGCCATATTCACTACACTAGAAGTCATGGGCATTTGAAAAACCATGGGAATTGAAGTAGTGAGTTGCATACATGGCACATTAGTGGGTGCATTATAAATGACTCCTCCCGAGGTTGAAAATGGTATGAACTTGTTGGAGCCTCATAAAAAGGTTGATAATGTCTTGCTAGCGTATCCCAAAGTGGTAATTCCATAGATGTAGGTGGGATATTATGTTGTGGTGGCATTACTGATGCTTGAACTGAAAGAGGTATTGATGAAGGTTGTTGTAAAGGCATCTATTCTTGAGGCAGTTCTTGAAGACTAGTAGTTACAGGTGTGTCAGGTGATGCAATGATCATACCTTGTGCAACCATATAAGCAAATATTAGATGTTTGATTTTTTCAAGGATTTCATCAACCATTTATGCATTAACTAGGTTTGAAAGAAATTGACCAAGAGGATTAATTGGAACATCAATTTCATCTGGTTGATTAACCATAGTTTCTTCACTGATGATTGGATTAAGTGGATCAAAACTAACGAGGACACTTTTTGGTAAAGTAGGATTTGTACCCAAGTCAAGATTCATTTGTGGATCTAATGTCCCCACTCCTAACTAAGAGGATTTTTGTTCCATTTCTTTCCTAGACTGGGATTGAGTGGTGATGGGAATGAACTAAACTTGATGTCAAATATTTGGATTAAATTGATTTGATTGACCAAAGGATGAACAAGATGATTGATTATGATGATTTGGTACTCAAATTGCGAATGAATAATTTGAACGACGCAACTTCAAATGTCACTCAAGAGGATACACTCAAGTAACTAGATGAATTATGGACTACAGTTCTTGCATGAAGTACCAAGACCACAATGATATAGACCAAGCTCTAAACTCAATATAGTCAAAAGAGCTAGTGATAAATATTGCTAAAACGAGATATGGATTTGTATTTTTTGATAATGAGACCAAAGCTGATAAAAATATTTGATTCGATCTGATTTGATTTGATTTGATTTGATTGATTTGATAAACTTGAAAATGTTTGATGATTGGACTAAAGACTAGATCAATCCCTGATTTTAGGAACAAGTTGCAATAATGATGAGATAGCGATAACACAAACTGACAAAGGATATGAACTGACGATAGTAATGAAGTAAAAATCAAAATGATAATCAAGATACATGAACACTAAGATAAGAAAGATATGGAATAAGTCAAGACCTTGATAGGAAATAGTAACGATGCAAACATATGTAAATCAAGTTTGGATAGTTGGTAAACTTGTGATAAAAGAGCTAAAGACCAATATCTAAGAAAATTTGGAAAGAATAACGAGACAATAATCAATCTCGCCAATTGTCAAAGAAATCCTATCATTTCAATAGGCAGTCCTGAGGTTTCTAAGACTAACAAACCATCAATCTCACTATTATAATAAGCTAGTAAAATGGACACAAGAAATCCCGTTATTTCTAAAATGGCAAAAACTGAACGTTCTCGCCATTTTCAAAGAATACTAATAGGGATTACAGACAAAGAAATCCCATTATTACTAGACTAGAAAAAACAAATTGTTCCCATCATTTCAGCAAAGATTAACAAAGGACACAAACAGAGCGATCCTGCTATATTTATACTGACAAAAATAGATTGTTCTCATCATTTCAGCAAAGATTAACAAAGGACATAGATAGAGAAATCCCAATATATCTAGACTAACAAAAATAGAGTGTTCTCCCTGTTTCAGCAAAGATTAACAAAAGGCATAGATGGAGGTATCTCGATATATCTAGAATAGCAAAAATAAAGTGTTTTCGCCATTTCAAACTGATAAGGTGATGACAATGATAGATTTTGGATTGAAAAATGTGATATTTTTTAGAATTTTGATGATTGTTTGATAAAAGATATAAATGAAACCAAACACAACAATCACACAAGTAATATAAATGCATTAACAGTCATGTACTTCCTAGGATAGTAAAGTGACAATACTTGTTGAATCCCCTTGCCCAAAATACCTCATTCAGTCAGATAGATAGAAGCTTGGTAGAACTCTCTCCACTCCATGAAACACACTTCTTGGGCAAGCCAAGCTTCAAATTTCTAAGGATTCAAAAATTCGAGAAAATTTCTATCTCAAGTTGAAGGGTACATGAGGAGTTTCTTCGGTATGTGTGTATCACAACACCTAAGTCAACAAGTAGAAGATTTTGGCAAATCTAAAACAAAAATATTTTTAGTACATGACTCTCTTTCAGGCATCCATGTATGCTCCTTCCTATTGAACATAGCTACTAGGGAAATTGATGTAGGTAGGCAATTAGCACCCATTATGAAGACTTTCGTCTCACACATTTTATATTGCAACTGAGAGGTGACTTGGCCTTAGCCCATTACCGCTTGGGTTGTTCTCTCTCACCTGCCTTATTGGCTTCTTAGGAGATAGTACCTCTACCTTAAAAAATTAAAAGCGAGTATTTTTAACACTTTTTTCTTGCATCTAGGTGTTGGCATTTGACTGAACTGGTAAAGAATGTTGGTGATTAGCAACTGGTAAATGATTAATTGGTGAATGTGATGAAGAGATTGAGATTCATGTTTGATTACTAAGTATTGTGTTGTCATTGATTGCAAAAATGTTTTTGTGGTCATCTAAACCTTGGAAGCCAACCGGTAAGGTATAACCGGTACAGATGATAGTTTACCAATGTACCGATAATTAGGATCTCAATTGGTAAATTGAGACAGAGTTGCATTCTGATAATCGATACAAGTGATTCATGAAAAGTTGGATGATGTGGTTTGATAGCAGTGATGGAGACAAGCATTTGGAGCTATGTTCACAACCACATTGGCAGATTCAACTGGACAAGCGAGATTTGATGTATAGAGCAGACATTCAAATGAACACTTAACCGGTAGTGATATAGTCACTTAAATTGATAAAACGACACAAGTTTTAATTTTTTATGTCAGTGGCTGACATAAGTAAACCATATATTGAACGAATGTCTAGATTCATTGAACCTAGGAAATTGTTCCAAGGTTGTAGCCGACTAAAATTGATGTTTATAAAAAGTGTGATTGAGGTATCAAGTCGGTATGTGTATAAATGAGTATGTGTGTGAGATCGAAGGGGAATTAGGTGAAGTTGATTGTGTAGTGTTTTGTGAAGCTCTGTATTGATGTGTTATTGATGTTTTAAGGATTTGAAGTGGATCTTATCAGACATACAGGTGTTATATGAAGATCATTTGAACTGTTGTTTCCCTAACAGTTTGCAGTATTAAAATCCCCTAACTGGGTAGGTCTTAGCAGGCCTTAACTTGTAAATCCCTTAATAGGGTAGCTCTATATCAGAGTTTTAAATCCTCTTGTGAGGTTGATCCAAACAGGTCATATCTCCTAAAGGGCTTATCATTTAAATCCCTTAATCAAGTGACTCCTAACAAGGTTTGCTCCCAACAGGGCATATTTGTGAGACCTTAACTGGTCAAGATTTCTATTCTGTAGATAGTAAATCTTGTGGGTATTAACTCCCACCATGGTTTTTCCCTTTTGGGTTTCCACGTATAATCTCTTGTGTTATGTGGAATTTGTTTTATTGGGAATTATCTTATGTGGTGATATTCCTCTTATGCTTGATAAGTTTTAAAGTGTTTAAGTTGGTGATCATACTCATTGTTTTTGCTTGCACTGATTCACCCCCCTCTCAGTGCCTTATAAGTTTATTAATTTTAATTAGAGCCAACCTTATTTGAGGCTTAACCACTTGAGAAGGACTCCTAAGGAAGACATGGGGGATATGATTTATAGAGAGATGTCTCATAAACTTGCTGAAACTAAGGAAGCCCTAGAAACATTGAGAGGAAAGTATAAAACTTCACTTGCTAAGAGAAGAGAGCTAACTGAACAACTATTGGAAGTTTCTGAGAGCAGTTCTTCTGATGAAGCAAACATAGGTGCATTGGTTGATGAGGTGGAGAAACTGAATGATGAGAAGACTAACCTCGGGAGAGAACTTGAAGCCCTACATATTCAAATGATTCAATAACTTGAAGCAAGGAGAAGACAAAATCAAAGAGAAAGAACATGATATCTTCAAGATAAATCAGGAAAATGACACTCTATATGCACACTTTCATGAGGAAAAAGAAGAAAAAGAACAGATAAAGGCATAACTGGATATGGCAATGTCTCTTAGAGAGACTCTCATGAAAAGGAATGAAGATCTTACAAAAGAACTTGTTGAAGCTAATGAGAAGCTTGCAAAGTTTAAAAAAATTTCTACCATGCTTGATGAATAGATCCAATCCCAAAGGATGAACGCTGATACAACTAGATTGGGTTACAATACATTTGAGAAAGGTGAGCCTTATGGTACAAAGAACAACATGCATGAAGGTAAATCAGCGCCTAAGATTCAAAAACCCACTGATAAGAAATCCTATAAGCCTATTTGTTTCAATTGTCATAAGCTAGGACATACTACTAATGTTTGTAGAAATAGATATGATGTTGCTAATGGTTATAGACCCAATACTAGTTAAGGATATAAGCCTAGAACCTTTAATGGTTATTGTTTCACTTGAAACATGCATGGACATGAGCTATTGAGTGCAGGTATGGAGAAAATAATCCTACTCCTCACATAAGTCAAAGGTTTGGTGGTGGCTGGCAAAAAACCTTTGATGACCAAAGAAGTCCCAATTGGTAGAGACCCTATGCTAAGTGGTCTAGTCCTTATAAGATGGAAAAGAGGATGAATGTGGTTTGCACAATCTGTCATAACTATGGTCATGTAGCTATGAACTATAGAAGAAGGACTGGTAGAGGCAATGTTGGACCTTGGAGAGCATTTGGTATGGCTTGTTATCATTGTCATAAATCGGGACATATTGCAGAGTTTTTTAGAGAAAAGGAGAATCAATCTGCTGACATGAAAGGTAAGATGAAATTTGATGTGGAGGAGACTAGAGCTAAAATGAACAAAATCTGGAAAAAGAAGGATGATGAGATAATTGAAGTCAAACCATATGAAGATCCTATTTCTTCACCTAGTGTGGAGAACCCTTCACCGACAAACTAAGTTGTTCAAAAGCTTAGGCAGAACTTAATGTTAGATCCATTTCAGAACCCCCTCATTGACCATGAGGTATGTTAAATATGCATACTTTAATGTATTATGATGTTAAGAAGTGATTTTGTGATCAAACTGGTAGGTTTGATGTGTTATGTGAACCATTATTGTGTTAATAAGATATTTTAGGGTTTTATCGGTAATGACATTTAATGTAGTAGATAATGGGAAAATAAAAGAAAGTTTTTCATTGTATTTGTCACATTGCATACTCAAGAGCACATAAAAAGCGAGCAAAGCAGATTTCATGTTTGTAGCATTTAACTTGTTTAACAAAGATTGAAGTGTTTTGGTGTGATCTGCGATTGGGAATCGGTGAAGAAGTTTTGTTGGTGTTTGGAACCCTAGTGCAGAAGCGGTAAAAGGTATTTATCTAGATATCTTATTATTTTCTTTTCTTTCTAAATCATTGAAGATGGACACCCCACATTTAGTTGATGTTACTGATAGACCTCATCCTGAATTTAAGAGGCACCCATTTAAATTTGAGGAAATTGATCCCATCGGAGCCCTATCTGGAGTTCCTTATGGTGTCTTACATGTTGAAGATATTAGATCTTTCTATCATTGCAAACTAGAGGATCTTGGTGTTGCTGCTATTTTTAATCAATATAAATAATTGTGTGATAAGAATGGTGTAATAAAGGAACAATTCAAAAGGCTTACCAAGAAAGGGTTTCACCATGCCCTAAATTTCATTAATGATTTTGATAATGAACTTGTGAGATTTGTGCTTAGCAGGATTTATGACGAGTTTATGTGGCTCGACCAACCACATAAAATTTCTAAGGAAGCTATTCACGCAATCACCAGATTCTATGCCACCGGTGAGGTTCCAGTTTTGAGATCCATTCCTAAGAATGATGTAGAAAATGCAACTGGATCTAAATGGGATGGAAGAGCAATGACGGTGAATAATATCAATGATCCAACAACAAAGTATGCTTCTATGGTGATTGGTTACTAGATCTATTATTCTAGCAGGATGAACAACATCTCTCCTGCTGCTATTCACACTGCCCACCAGATGATCAAAGAAGATGTTGACTATGACTTGTCAAAGGCATTGAGGAATCAACTTGTGCTAAACCTAGAAGCCACCAAGAAGGATAAGAGGTTAAGGTTCAAATTTGGTCAATCAATCCTTGGTCTATTCTTTTATTTTCAGAAATGTTTCCCTGGTACTGGTGATATCCAATGGATAGATGACACTCTTGCATTGGTGTAGATGAAGTAGAGAATTAGAGTGCTTGGTAATTATTTTGACAAGATTGCATGGGGATACTTTAAATATTTTCAGAAGAAAATGCATGCAAGGGAAAGGGTACTGACAGAAGTTATCAACCGATATGAAAACACAATATGTTTTATGGTTGATACAGATACTTGCTAATGGAGGCAGTTGAGCCCCAGACTACATGGGTGATGCCCCTGGGATATGAAGTAGACACAGATCTTTTGGTTGCATATGTTTATCATTTGCTTTCCCAACTGGTAGATACAACAATAGAACGTTTTGGCACTTACAAGGAGAAATCCCTTCAAATGCACTCAGAACTTAACCAATTGGTAATTGCAAAGAAGGTTAGAAAGGAAGTTGAAGCATTTGCAGAGCAAGAAGGATTCACAAAGGAAGCCATTGTTGAAGCTAGAACAAAGAATGTGGCTAAACAGGCTAGAACATCAAGTGTTCCAATTGGTACGTCCACCGGTGTAAAGACAAGGGCTAGAAAGGAGAAAGCTGCACAGAAAGAAAAACCTGCAACTGTTAAAAAGGAGAAACCAGTAGAAACAAAGAAAGAAAAACCTTCTAAGATTTAGTTTTAGAGGAAAGGTAAGATTGTTTAACCTCTTGCTGTGCCGGTTAAGACTAGTAAAAGGAAAAAGAAACAAGTACATAAATTGATGAGTAAGTGACTACATCTGAAGGAGAAAAGAAATCCCTAAGGGCCAATGGAAAAAGGTCAAAGGGTGTTGGTACTTCTACTGTGAAATCTTTGAGGAAAACGGTAACAAATCTCACACCTCTTGAAAATTTAATGATAAATATTAGAGAGTATGGTTTATTGACTGGTGTGAAGAAACTGCATGATAAGTTTAATGATGATGAACAAAGACAAATAGAAGATGCAATTGTTTATATGATGAATAAATATTGCAAGTCCCTAATTGAGTTGCAAGGGTAAATTCCAAATTCACCGTACAATATAATTGATGGTAGATGGCAGGCAGCCACGAAACAAGACAGAGAATTTTAATCAAAGAGACCCAACCCATCCATGAGGAGACTGAACAAATTTTGAAGAAGGTACTGGGTCTAATTCCGGGTGAAGGTGAATAAGTTAACAAAGTTGAACCAAAGAAGTTTGAGGCTGAAGATCTTCCTGATGGCATTAAAATAACTGATTTTAAGCCTAATGAAATTGTGTTGGATAATCAATCAGTGAACACACAATCAGAACCTGATATTATTCCTAATGGTGATGATACCGGTAATAATAATGATGATGTTGGTGCTCCTGACATTGTAAATGTACAATATATTGATGTTGAAATGTCTGAGCAACATGAACATGAACATGAACAAGGGCAGGGAGAAAAGAAGAATGAATAAGAAAAGAAAGACGAGGAGCCACTAGTAGTAACTCAAACTTTTGATAAACAGCCCCCACCGGTACAAGAAACTGCAAAGGATAAGGAAAGTGAAAAGAAAGAGGAAAAGAATAGTGAAGAAAAGAAAACAGAGGATACTAAACATAAAGTGACACCTTTGTCACTTGATTCTAGAAATAAAATTATGGATGAAGATGACGATGATACAATAAGTATTCAAGGACCCATTAATATGGATATGTTGAGCTCAACTGAGTTGATGGAGATGGCAACTGCCATGCAATCCTAGGCCAAGAAGAAGAGGATGAAAGAACAATAGAAGGAGGCAAAAATGATAAGAAGTGTTGTTGAGATTTTGTCAAGTCTCCTACCAGAGTCTGATACTGATATATTTGTTACTCCTATTGACAAGCTTGGACAACTTGTTAATGATGTCAGAGAACTGATGAAATCTTTTAAGGATACAACTTATGTTAGGGTTGAGAAGGATTACAAGAAGAAGAAAACAGAGTACTTATTGACTAATATTGATAAAAGAAAGGTTGCTCTTACTATCAATAAAGACTATTTGAAAGAAGCACTTGGGACTGGAGGAGAAATATTCTCCATTGTTACCAAATTTTCATTATTTTGTGCTAATTTGAAGAAGAAGGAGGAGGAAGCTAAGAAAGAACTTGAAGTTCTTAGTGATTCATTCAAGCCCCTTAATGACTTTGCTATCAATTTTGGAAAATCGGTTGTTGAACTGCAACATAAGCTAAAAGCTTGTGAAAATGAATAGGTTAAGAGGATCATATCATTGCAGGAGTTACAGACACAACTGATACAGAAGGTGGAAATCTTGCACAGAGCCTAGAAATAATATGAAGCTATTCTTGCAACCCCGGAGATGAGGACCCTAGATGCCATGGAGGAGTTTTCTAGACAAATCAATACACTTATGGAGATTACCGACACTATTTTGGAAACCTGGCATAATGATCTGAAGCAGTTGAAATCACATTTTAGTGATGCTTTTTCTAAGATTGCATTGTAAAAACATTTTGAACTCTTACATCTATATATATGCTATGCAATTTTGATATTTTTTTTATGTAACTGTATGTATTTACTTTCCTTTGCCATTGTTGTCAAAGGGGGAGTAGTTGTAGAGTCAAAATTTTGATGTAATTATATTGGGGAGTACTAGGATAATTTTTTTTTGTAATCACATGTAATTGCTAAGGGGGAGTATATGTCATTGAGTCATTTTTTTTTGTTTTGCACACTTAGTTGACAAAAAATTTCCTAAGTGTTGCCATCAATGCCAAAGGGGGAGAATGTTGGCATTTGACCGAACTGGTAAAGACTATTGGTGATTTGCAACCGGTAAATGATTAATTGGTGAATGTGATGAAGAGATTGAGATTCATGTTTGATGACTAAGTATTGTGTTGTCATTGATGACAACAATGTTTTTGTGGTCATCTAAGCCTTGGAAGCCAACCGGTAAGATATAACCGGTACAAATGACAGTTTACCAATGAATCGGTAATTAGGATCTCAACTGGTAAATTAAGACATAGTTGCATTTCGACAACCGGTATAGGTGATTCATGAAAATTTGGGTGATGTGGTCTTACAACAATGATGGAGACAAGCATTTGGAGCTATGTTCACAACCACATTGGCAGATTCAACTAGAGAAGTGAGATTTGATGTATAGAGGAGACATTTTGATGAACACTTAACCGATAGTGATATTGTCACTTCAATCGATAAAATGACATAGGTTTTAATTTGTTATGTCGGTGGTCGACATAAGTAAAGCATATATTGTATAAATTTTTAGATTCATTGAACCTAGAAAATTGTTCCAAGGTTGCAGCCGACTAAAATTGATGTTTATAAAAAGTGTGATGAGGTATCAAATCATTATGTGTATAAATGAGTATGTGTGTGAGATCAAAGGGGAATTAGGTGAAATTGATTGTACGGTGTTTTGTGAAGCTCTATATTGATGTGTTATTGATGTTTTGAGGATCTGAAGTGGATCTTATCAGACATAGAGGTGTTATATGAAGATCATTTGAATGGTTGTTTCTCTAACAGTTTGCAATAGTAAAATCCCCTAACCGGGTAGGTCCTAACAAGCCTTAACTTGTAAATCCCCTAACAAGGTAGCTCTATTTCATAGTGTTAAATCCTCTTGTGAGGTTGATCCTAATAGGTCATAGCTCCTAATAGGGAATATCATTTAAATCCCTTAACTGGGTGACTCCTAACTGAGTCTGCTCCTAATAGGGCATATTTGTAAGACTTAATTGATCAAGATTTCTATTCCGCAGATAGTGAATCTTGTGGGTATTAACTCCCACCATGTTCTTTCCCTTTTGGGTTTCCATGTATAATCTCTTGTGTTAGGTGGAATTTATTTTATTGGGCATTAGCTTATGTGGTGATATTCCACTTATGCTTGATAAGTTTTAAAGTGTTTAAGCTAGTGATCAAACTCATATTGTTTTTGCTTGCACTGATTCACCCCACTCCCCTCTCAGTGCCTTATAAGTTTATTAATAGGACCACAAGAGCCAGTGTAGAGGATAGTGTGTGTTGATGATAGGACCACTCTACATGCACAAGTGTGCTAGACATGAAAGACAAAGGTTTATTCCTTTATGAGATTGAAATATTTTCTAACTACAAGAATACAAGATTCATTTTAACCAAAAATATTTTTGGCAATTGCACCCCTTTTTGGTAGTCTTGCAACACACAATTTAAAATTTTAAACATGTGTGGTTTTCTTATCATCAAACCTATACCAAGTATCAGCTAAAAATAGATAAACAAAGGTAGATTAAAGGATTAGAAATAATCTGAGAAAAATTCAGTTCTAGAAAATGACAGAGAATTAAACACAAAGCAATCTCGACATTTCTTGTAACAATGCCACTACTTTTACTAGAAATCCCGCTATGTTGTTGGTAAATATTTTTTTGAGAGAAAGAATTAAAATATAGAAAAACTCAAACAAGCAATTATGCTATTACCTATGTCAATCCCACTACTTTACCTAGCAATCCCGTTATTTCTAATAAAAGAAATTCGATTAAACAAAAAAATTAAATATGAAATTTATGACTCGGAAAATTAAACCTGCCTAAGACAATGGGAACTTATTCCCGTTGTTTCTCCAAGCAATCCCACCATTTGAGAAAATCATATTTTCAAAAAATTAAACGTTCGTCGAGGTTGAAATCCACTTAAATTATTATGTTTTTGCCTGCAACTACTAAGAATTTGTCAAAAAACAACAAAATGTGAGATTGGACCCATGAAGTGAGGTCCCACTGTGTGTGCCAGAAATGTATGTAGAAAAATATGTGTGTAAACTATTGAAAAGATAAATTAAGCAAATGACAGACACATATCTCAACCACACTCAAGACTAGGACATTGAAGAAGAAAGAAAAATAGATAAACAAGATAATACTGATTAAAATGCAAACTCCATTTCTTCCTTCGATTTGATTGTCCCTTGATTTGATGTGTGATTTCTATATAGTAGATACTTGATTGTGTTCCATGATAGTGAATGCAAAATGAAAACTAATCAACATGTGATACAAAATTCTGTTAGAGTATTCGAGTATTTACTTAATTAATTAAACAATATTTGTTTAATTATTTAAGTTCCCTTTATCTCTTTTACACTTAAGCTAACTTTAGGTGCATATAATTAATTATTATGTGCAAACCTAGTTTTTCCCTTTTAGGGTTTCTTGACCTATTAAAGGTTGAGTTCTTTCTTTTCATTGAATGAAGAAAGATTATTATTGACAATAAATTTTGGAGATTATTGAGCTCTCATCTTTTGGAGCATATTTTTCCTGTGTTTTGTTCCTTCTGTGATTTGCTTCCTTGCTTCTCATTGTAACAGGTTTTTCAGCTTGCAAAGATCATTTGGGCTAATGTGGTGTTGTATTTTCTCAACTCCTATATGGTATCAGAGCTTCAAATTTGCAGCTACCTGTTCTTGTTTTAAAATTTTTTTGCTTTGGAAGTAGATCTGGGGTTTCAAGATTTTTTTTATGTACCTAGGGTTTGACCTTTTTTTCTGAGAACTTTGGGCCTAAACAGACCTCACCATCGTGCTTAGAAGGCCCGAAAACCCCTATGGTCATATAAAATTTGATCTTTTTTGGTTCTTGAGCCTCTGGGAGTATTTTTTCTCCAAATCCAGGTCGTAAAGCCTTAGCATGCAGTTTGAGAAAAAAATTTCAAAAATAAAATATTTTGCCTTTTTACGACATGCAGGCCGGATTTTGATTTTTTATCAAAAAAAATCAAAAGAAGAAAAAAAGGGCGAAAATAGGGTTTGAAATTTTTTTTGTTTTTTGCAAAATTTATGTCGGGGGGGGGGGGGGGGGGGTGGTTTCCCACGGTATGCATGGTACCGTGGGCCTCCTACCCTGTTGCAAGCCCATACAATAGCTGCCAGCAGTCTTCCCTGGCCCCCACCGGTCCTCTGGCCACCGCGGCTCCCTCCCCAGCCCCCGGTCGCCACTCAGCCGCCCGCCGGTCCCCGGCCTTCTTGCGCTCGCTGCCGGCATCTTGAGGCCCAAATTGTGCCGCCTGCTGCCCACACCCAGTCATAGCTCTGCTACCTATGACCTTCTCCCTACGACCGCCCAGTGACTCTGCCCGCCGCCACCGCTACTGTCTTGGCCTCGTTGCCACTGCAACTCCCAACCCCTGCCGCCGCCCGGCCCAGACCTGCCGTGTTTGCTGGCCCTGACGCCACCGGAGCTCCTCCCAGCCACCAGACCACCACCAGGTTGCCACCCACTAGCCACCAAAGCACCACCCAGTGGCCACCAGAGCACCTCCCACTGGCCACTGGAGCACCGCCTAGCCACCAGACTCTCTTTTTTGCCTCTTTCAGGGGGGGTTTGGTTTTTTGGCTCTATATTGGGCATACAGAGTCATTTTTTTGAAAATGAATAAGTGTTGAAAAGATGGTTCCAAGCCAGACGTCGTCATGTTGGTAATTTTTTCCAACTATTTGACTATGTTTTTTTCTAGTCAAAGTGAGGTCTAGTTTTTTAACTACGGGAGCAATAGAATGAGCATCCGACCTCCGTTTTTAGAAAAATTTATATTTTTGGAAAGCGTGTGCTATGTACTTTCCAGCCATTTGATTTTTATTTCTAGATTTTGCTCCATGCATATTTTATTTGGTTTTTTTCTTTTCAGCACTCTAGTGGATATCTTGGTTGTTTCAGGTCCTGGGATCTATTCTCTGGGTAGGATGTCTCTATTTTGGTTCTCATGTCTATTTCCAGTATTCTTATCATTGTCACATTGTATTTATGCAAACACACTGTGATAAAGTGCCATCATGTATTGTTTACTTGGGATCTTGCACATCTGGTGCCTTGTTGTACATGCACTACTTATACAGTGCCATGAGGGGGTTGATGTTTGCCGTGTTTGCCATCTGCCTTTATCCAGTGAGTGTTCCTTCCCTGACATTCACCTCATGATGTGTGTCAAGTGAGTGTTCCTTCCATGACACCATGTACTTTTCTCAACACCTTTGATGTTCCTAGTTCTGCATCATGCAATTCTTCTTGGCTATTCTTTTCAGTGTTCCTTTCCCTCTCCCACTTCCACATTATGGGGAGGTTTGTCCTGTTGGTTCTAATGTTTCCGTGGTTCGATTGATTAGCTATTTAGGCTTTGGTGTTTTCATGCCATCTATATCTTCGATTTCAGTTGTTTGCCTTGTTTTCCTTCTGATTTGAATAGTGTCATTTGAGGGCACTCATACAGATTATAGTCTTCTCTACTTGGTCATGTTCTATTTCAATGGAGGTTCTCCAGATCAGTAGTTTTTCTTCAATAGAGTTTACAGGTTCTTCATGCTTCAGTGGTGTTCTTTTCCATCTCTTTTTGGAGTAGAGTTTTGTTCCCACATGGTTTTCTCTATTTCTCTAGTTCATAGAGATTTCATTGTATTTGGGTATCTGATCAGGCCTTGTTGTTGGGACCCATCTTTATTGCTTTCATTAGTTGTTCTAGGTTTTAGCTTCTCCCTAAGTCTAGCTTAAGGAGGGGTGTTAGAGTATTCGTGTATTTACTTAATTAATTAAACAATATTTGTTTAATTATTTAAGTTCCCTTTATCTCTTTTACACTTAAGCTAACTTTAGGTGCATATAATTAATTATTATGTGCAAACCTAGTTTTTCCCTTTTAGGGTTTCTTGACCTATTAAAGGTTGAGTTCTTTCTTTTCATTGTATGAAGAAGGATTATTATTGACAATACATTTTGGAGATTATTGAGCTCTCATCTTTTGGAGCATATTTTTCTTGTGTTTTGTTCCTTCTATGATTTGCTTCCTTGCTTCTCCTTGTAACAGGTTTTTCAGCTTCCAGAGATCATTTGGGCTCCTGTGGTGTTGTATTTTCTCAACTCCTATAAATTCTATGCTAAATGGATGTGTTTATGTAAAAGGATGAGTGAGCATTTCTACATTATGGGGGTATGAAAATGAAAGTGGATGGATTGTGAAGGAAAATAAGGGGTTTAAAGAGGCTTGAATGATAGATTGAGGGTCATGAGAATGAGACACATGTCCCTGAGAAGGGAAAGTGTCATCGATGAGAATGACATGTGTCTTTAATAAGGACATGTGTCATTGAAAGGGGAGTAAGACACCCAAATTGGAAGGTTCTATTCCAAAAAAAGATTACAAAACCATGATATTCCCATGTTTGAGGAAATTTGGGATATTTTCCCAAATTTTAGGAATTTTTCTCCAAATTCAAAGTCAATCCCTAAATTCCAAATTTTAGGAAATTTGGAATATTTTAGGGAATTTGAGATATTTTGGGAATGTGCACACATATGGTGAGGGCCAAGGATAAGGTTGACTAAACCCTTGGTTAATTAGATAGGTTAGGCTAGGGGGAGAGTTAGACATGGGTTAAAGTTAGGAGACATGTGGGCAAATAGAATTAATTAATTAAATTAATCAATTCTATGGAAGAATTTCAGAGGAAAAAAGTTAAAGTGAATTAAATAATCAAATTATAAAATTTGATATATTTAATAGAGGAAAGGTTCGAATTCAATTAATTAATTGATTTTAGTTATCAATTAATTAAATAAAAAACAGATGATAGCATAATTAATAAAATTAATTATCTAAAGGGAAGAATTGGCAATTAATTAAATTATGCGTAATTATTTAATTAAAAGTGTTGGGGATAACTAAATTTAATCAATTAAATTAACCAAATTTAGATGTCTACAAATATCAATAAAAATTCTTTGTACATCATGACCAAGCACTGGATAAACAATTTGAGAATGAAAATGTTTATATCTGCCAAAAAAATAAGTCAATTTTTTTTAACTCCTTGCTTACAATGAATCAGATTAGTCAAAGTAATCTTAGGACCAATGTTATTACACAAAGATTGAAATGTCTTCACATGAGTCAAGGGGTCACCTTTTCCATTATACAACTCCAATTGAGGGACTTCCAAATGATTAGGAGGAATTGCACAAACAATGTCATCGGATAGTGGGCTCGCTACATCAAATGTGGGAACATTGAACTTAGATTGAGTTATGCAATCTAGCTAATGTTGTAGAAATGTAACAGTTTGGGCTAGGTCATTGATGGTTTCTTTGGTGGATGGATTGAAATTAGACATATTGGATTGTGATAGAGGATTAAAATTGTTGTGTGTAGGTGGAAGTTGAGAATAAGGAGGTGGAACATTGTGGTATGTTGGTATGGGAGATGGTTGTGAAACAAATGGAAGACTCGTGGAAGGAGGTATGTAATAATACTGACTTATATGATTTCCCCCATGACTAACATGTATAGGATTAACATATTTTGTTGAAGTATTCATGATAGAAGATGTAAATGTAGGCACACTAGGAAAGGATGTAGGCATAGAAATGAAATGATTGACTTGACTAGATGGTTGAGTGTAACCAGGGACTTCAGTGCTGATGGTATGATGAAAGAATAAGTATCTGGTAGATTACTGAGAGGGTGGGGTGAATCAGTAAACTAAAAAATTGATACAAACTTCCCAATCTCAAATTCAAACTCACAAAGTAAACTTTCACTGTCAAGATCAATACTCAACCTCAACAAGTTAATTGCTATAACAACTTAACATTAAACAACTTCAATCTTGTAAACATCAAAATACTTAATCATATATCAACATAGTCCATCTCTCAATGCTTCCAGTTATCATTCCTTATCAAAATAGTTAAGTAGTCAATCAAATCAACATATAAGATCATAACCACAAAAATAGTCACCATATAACACAAATGTTTATACATGGAAAACCCAAATAGGTAAAAACCACGGTGAGATGAGACTCACAAGATAGCTATCTAAACTCTTCTGAAGTTTTCCCTGTTAGGAGCCAAGTTTGTTAAAGCTTTTACAATAAGTCATGTTAAGAACTGATCCTATTAGGAATCACCCGGTTAAGGGATTTACAAAATGCCTTGATGAAAAGCAAATACCCTGTTAGGAGTAACCTCGGTAGAGGATTTGAGAATCCAATCTAATGGACTACCTTGTTAGAGCTTACTCGGTTAGGGAATTTCACTTCAGTTGTAATTGTTAGAAAACAACAGGTTTGATTGATTTGTCCAAATAGCACAACATTTGCTTGATCAGATCCTTTTAAGCTTCAATTTGCCTTTACGCAAACTACAGATCCATTCTTTGATTAGGCAACCACACACTCAATTGATTTCTGCCAACACTTTGCCAACAACTTTACATACAACTTCATTGACCTTAAATACAAATCAATTAGGTCAGTAACACAACAAAAACCTAATTCTCTCATAGATATTACAAACAAATCAGTTCAAGTGTGATCGTTGGATTTACATAGCAATCTATACACATTCTTCAAGAAAATTCCAATTGCTCCATGATCACCGCTTCATCGGACTTTGTAACTCATCACGTGCTATGTATTAGATGCAATCCACTTTTCTCATTCCCTAGACAATCAAACAAATGAACAAACACGCCAAAACAATTTGAACTTATCCTCATACAATGATCATATGTGTCACCATCATTACCACTCATCATTAGATCTTAAACCAACAAACTTGATCGGTTAGGGTTTAACAAAAATGACCGGTAGGGTTTACCAGTTACATTTCATAGAAAATGTTTAACCTTATACACCGGTTAACAACATCTTCCTCAAAGCTCTTCCTACCGGTTACAAGACAATATCAAATGACAAAAACAATATCAGCAATATCATAAATACCATTATCGATTCAATTGACATCAATGACAACATAACATGTCATTAATACAATCTTCATGCAAATGCCAACAAGTACAACTTTTGATTGGCATGATATTAGTATGAATAATATGAGCAAAGTCACATATTAAATCCATACCAATTTTATCTCTTTGCACCAATCTTTTTATCGTTCAATCAAAGGGATTGCCTCACTTTTTGAGTATTTTTTACTCATCCATTGTTGAAGATTTTCAAATTCATTGTAAATCTTCTCCAATTGGTCAATAGTAACCCTAGTTAGTGATTCATCCACATCATGAGAAGTATAAGGAGAATGGGCATAAATGACATCATTTGGTGGATTAGAGGAAACACTAACATTCTCATAGAACAAGGTATCCAATGGAGGTTCCATATGTTTAGTGTTTAAACCTTGGGAAGCCTTAAGTCTACAACTTCTTCTAACGAGAATATTTTATGTAGGACTAATGGTAACAAAACCCATGCACAAAGGAGGTAAATTTGAACTCCAAAATTGAAAAGTATGATTAAACAATACAATTTATTATAAAAATGATTGATTAACCAAGAAATTAAACAATGTAAATGATGAATTTGAACAACAAATTATTTTAAATCATAACTTAACATGTTATAAAAATCATATCTAAAAACACCATTGAAAAATTAGGCAACCCACAAGTAAATTTTAGAATAATAAATTAGGGTTTTATGAATTTAACCTTTAAATCTATGTAATTCAATTGAAAATAAAATCTATGAGTGCAAATTTGAATTTTAAAATGCATACAAAATCAGATTGGAGACAATAAATCAAAATTACGCATGAAAGATGTTGGGATCACCAAAATGTAATGGTGTAATTTAGAATAGGGGTCAATTAAGATAGTTCAAAACCACTAGCAATCCCAAATTAACCAAAACAAGGTGAAAAGAGGGGTGATCCTAATAGATATAGCCTCAACCCAAATAAGGAAAGGGTTGAAAATATGATTAGATTCACCTAGATTAGGGTTTTCCTCTTTCCTAAGTTGAAATTGATTGATAATTGTAAATTAGGGCAAAACAATGAATAATTGAAGTACAAATAGTCACAAAAAGACTTCTATAGATATCCCATGGAACCACAAATTGAGATATGGGCAAAAGAAGACATTTAGAACTTGTTCCCAAAAGTTTGACTTGATTTTTTGGGAGTAGGTAGTACAGATCCGTGTAATGGCCACCCCTAGTTTGTAACCAATTTTTTTTGCCCCAACTATACCTTAATGGATTAGACAATTTATCAAATAGTTTGTTGCTCTTGGTAATGTCTTTGGGTGATTGAGTTTGTTTGCACATATGCTCATATCATTGTTAAGAAGTTTCTCATTCATACATAAAAACATTAATTACTCAAACAAGATTGCAAAGATACCACTGTGAGAACCCCAAGTAATTCTGGTATGATTTTTCCATTTAGTAGATTTGACATTTTGTCAAACACTTGGCATGCTAGCTCTCTGATGTCTGTGCTACCAATTTTCTCCCTTTCAGGTGAAAAATTGCCTTACCCAAGGTCTTGAGTCAAATATAAAGGATAAAAGGGTCAATCCATGTTTTCTTAGAGTTATATTTATCAAGTGTTAAAAGTTGAATATTACCTTTAAGTGTACTTATAAAGAAAACTCTAAAGACTCTATGCAAAATAGGGAAGTGGGAATTTGTGATGTGTGTTTTGTGAGGAGAACTTTGAGAGGGAAATTAAAGAATTTTTTAAATTTTTCAAAGTTACCAAATTCTACCCTAACCCATGATTAAGTGAATGAACACTCGAGTTGCATAAAGAAATAGCTACACTTCAAAGATTGAAAGCCCTAGTTCCAAGTTCAAGAAAACAATTGCGGTCATTCTTGTGTTAACAACATTTTTTTATAAGAGGGAAACATCGATGCCTTCATTAAGCTTAAAGGAGCAGTTTATACCAAGATCATGCAACCATCTTTAGTTTGCCTAAGAAGGAAAGATACATTCAACATGTTTTTAAGTTATCAATAATTTGGGCATGAGAAACATGATGTTAATAAGAAGAAAAGAATAAAAGGGTTAGTTGATTCATAAAGATGATTGTGGATTTAGAACAAGTTCGCTTCATTTTCATGAATTTTCTATTGTATTGTGTGAAGAAGGAAAGTTTATTTTGCATGAATTAGCTCTCTTGTTACACGAATGAGTTTTCTTTCTTATATTCCTAAAAGAAAAGTTTAATGTATAAGAGATATAGTGATTTGTGTCACAACGAGCATGAAGCAGTCAAGATCAAGAGTTTTATTGTTGTTTCACACTGATCTCAAACACCTGTTGACTATCATAATAGTCATAAAGATAGATTAAAAAACATGAATGAATGAAGATAATTTATCATGCAAGGCCTCCATAAGGATGAGGGAAGTCATTGGAAAAACTCGGAGAGGAGAGAGTTCTCCAAACACTTGGAATAGCAGCAAAAAGATAGAGTTCCATCAAATAGCAGTAATTAGGTCAATAATATGATAGTCATGCTTAAGGTGAAAATCAAGGATATGCCTCACATTCATATATCATAGACCAACAAATATATGGTCCCATAAAAAGGTCACTTTAAGAGGACTATTGAGTGTTTGAGACAATGACTATGAGAGCATGAAGGTCTTATGGGTGGAGCACTCAAAGAATAAGAAGAAAATTAGTCAAAGATCATTAAAAAGGCAACAAAAAGAATGGAAAATATTGAAATTCTAATATAGTCCCTCAATTCCTTAAGTGAACAAGTTCTCAATAAGGGAAGCCATAGTCACAATACACTAAACAATATTATCAAGAACTCCATTTATGAAAAGACAAAAGGATAAAGATAAGTCATAAATAGTTAAGAGTTTTGTCTAGGCATATGGTAAATAACACAAAAGTCAATGACAATGATCAACCCTAGCCAATAAAGTTAAAGATGCGGTCCTTAAGAATAGAGTCACAAATCAAGAACCAATCACAAAGAAATGATTATAGTGGTAAGGAACTTTAAAAGACAATGTCTACATCATGAGGAGAGTGACTGAAAGCAACAGTTCAGTGCCATGATAAGTCATCAAAGATCAATAGGTGTCATACACAGTTCAATATAAATGTGGAAAGCTTCAGATGGTAGCCTTCAAAAGCATACCACATCTAGCCACAGTCACAAAAGCAGGTTGTATGATAGTAATGATGAGGCATTGCATAGGTAGAGGAACTGATTTAGAATAACTAGCTTTTGAATGACACAAAACCCTTCCTTTATTCAATGAAATGTCAAGTATGAATAATAACAAAGTGGTTAAAGTTCAGAGCTTAGACAAAGTTACAAAAATTCCTAGAGAAAATGTGGGTTTCATGTAGAGATCAAGCCCTCATTATAGAGCATATGAAAAAATAGTAAGAATACAGTGAGTTTAATAGAGATAGATCCTTTTCACCAAGTAAAAGAAATGGAAGAATGCCAATGAGCAAGGAAATATGATCTTGATATGGTCAAAACAACACTATGTCATGAAATTTGAAGCCAGGGTCTCTGACAATCCAATAAGAGCATCATTAGATCATCAAATGGACATGAAAAAACTTTTCAAGACAGTAAGAAGATAGTAGTCCCATGAATAGGCATAGAAGCACTTATCAAATAACAGTGAGCAATATCTTCATAGAGAAACTCCATGAACAAAAGCGGTATGGGAAATATCAATGTGTAGTCCCATGAAGAGGGGGACAAACAACACACTCTAAAGTATATACACGGAAAAAAGTCATTTAAAGAAACCACCAAGAATGATACAGGTTGGAAGTGCATAAAGGTTGCATTCACAAGGAGAAGCATAAACCCATAGACCTATGACAGTCATAGGAGTTATGGTCGAAGATTGCAATTGCATAGAATAACATGTTACAAAGATGGAAGGGTTATTAGTTGTTAATGAAGATGTAACTTTTGCAGTCATGGATCATTGATCAAAGATGATTAGAAGATAGTCCCATTAAAAAAGATTGAGAATTGGAGTTTGAGCTTTTAGATTCAAATGTAACTCATTATATCATGAATTCATTCCTAGAATTAGATGCATTAAGTTAACTCATCATGCACCTATTCAAGGGGGAGTTTGGAAGAGAAAGAGGTCGACTTCTCAGTCACATTTAGTTTGACCTTGAAAAGGGGGAAGTTTGAGGGAGTTTAAGAGTAGTTAAAGGCCAAATAAGAACTCCACAAGGATAACCATCAGTTGAGATGATTCCAATACAACCTCAAAGATATATCATGCAAAGTTGGTGATGATTCCAAGGTGGCGACCAATAGTTTAAGCACAATTCCATATCATCGGGTAGATTGGAGTTGAATTTCAAACTCAGTTACTTCTTTCAGTTGAGGCCAACTCCTCTTTTTTATATATTCTTCTCTTCTTCTCTCTTTCATGCTAGTTATTTTCTTCCTTACAATTTGCATTGTAGTTATTCAAGGCCATTTAAGACTAAAGACGCAATGTAACTCAATAGTTGAAGTATTTTCTGTTAGCAGCAATCAAGAAGGAAGACTGAGAGGGGGGGTGAATTAGTCTTCACCGGATCAATAAATTTAACTACAAAAATAGATCTGATAAACTGTAGTAATAAGACATAAGCAAATTGAAAGCACAAAACATAAAGCCAATATTTTAATGTGGAAAACCCGGTTAAGGGAAAAACCATGGTGGGAACCTACCCACAATAAGATAATACTCTATAGTAGTATGTGAAAATATTACAATGGGGAATGCACATGCATTCAGACACACTACTTAGAGCTCACTCCTCAAATATAATGACCTGGAAGGCTACAAACCTCAGGGAAGTCTCATTGACTTACAATAAGATTCAAACTACAATCCAGAAGAAATTAACTGAAATAATAGCATCTCCAAATACCTGATTATAGTTCCAGTTAAGCACGGATGTCTTCTCTGCAACACCAATCTCTCCTCAATCTCAAAACAAAAGGATAAATCTCTAGCTTGCACATACACCTCTCTTTGATAATTTAGACACAACATCAACACCTAAATTACATGAATATATCACCTATATATACAATTCATCAACCTTGATAACAAGGTCAGTTAAACCCTCAACCCTCAATTAAAAAATTACATCACAAGATACAAAGATCGACCATCGGACCAATATAATGATTTACATAGCATATCATGGACCTAAATCAAATTCCCAAATGCACAACTCCACCAGAAATCACGCCAAGATCAACCACAATACGCTACACCGCCAGAAAAATCGCATAACATGAAAAATCATCACCGATTGATAGAAACCACCAAAAACTCACACAACGATGAATGTGGATTGACAAAACAAATAGGACATGACTAGGAAACACCAACAAGCACATTAGAATCATTAGGAACAACTGCACCAACGCCACTCATCAAATCTTCATCGATCAACATCTGAAAGCTCAAGAACACAATCAATCAGCAACTCTCACGAAGAAAGATAACTTGCGGAGAACCAAATCATGATCCATGTGAAATGAAGATACACAAGACCATCCCAAGAAATATCCCAAAATCTTAGTATAAGATCTGATCACACCAGAATATACTGGAGGATATACCAAGCTCTGCAAAACAGTGATCAACAAAACAACACTACAAACCGGATCATAAGATCTTCCCAACATGCACACACTGGAGCAATACACAGGAATGTGTTGACATCAATGAAAACAACATATCCTAACAGCAATATTGACCAACAATATCCAACATTTTCAGTTTGTAAGCATTTCCTTTATGATCAATAAAAGCATGAAGTTTTGCCTTCTCCAATCTATGTTTTGTGTGATTAATGAATGATTTTGATGTGATTTTTGTGATTCAATACATAGAATCCTTGAATTATGTCTCATTCGTATACCTTAATATGGAATACTCAAACTTCAAGTAGCTTATAATTTGTATTGAAATATTCAATTGTTTTTTTTTGAAAGCATTTAGTTTTCCCTCAAGAATTTGAAAAACAATCTTCTTATGAAGCACTTTTGTTTGATTTGAGTTAAAGTTGAGTTTTGCATAGGGTTGAGCTAATTTTTTGAGAATTATTATGAGTTAATGTGGGTGATTAGGCTTCTCAAACATTTGGTGAATCACCTCCTAGGGTATCCTTTCATTTCAGAGTAATCCTTCTACCCCTTTTCCATCAAATTCAAGTTAGTTTCAGGTGATTCATCAAGGGAACTAGCCCTGTCTGAAGATTGATCCTCAAGATAGGCAACCCACAGGCCTTAGGATCATTCCATGTTTCATAGGATGGCTAAGATCTCATCTTAGCAACATGATGCAATTCTTCGTGATAACAGTTTGATTTCTAACTTTTGATTTGTTTGATTTTTTTTTTCAATGCCAAACATGGAAGAACATACAAAATTGATAACACAAAGTGCATAAACCAAAACAACAATTTCTTACAATCAACTTCACTTTATTATCATCATATGACTATATTTGAGTACAATGTTTATCAAGTCTGTTACAGTAATTTTTAGACATATAAATTGATAGAAATGTGTCAACAACATGCAAATGCATTACATAAATGGGTCATCAACATACTTGAAGCTCAATGTGTCCTTTAGGAAAATTTTGATGAAATGAATGGCTAAAGATAATGGTTGAGACTCCTTATGGAGGTCTGATATTTTATGCCCTTCATTTAAAGATT
The DNA here is from genome assembly GCF_030272615.1 of Cryptomeria japonica. Taxonomy (NCBI): domain Eukaryota; kingdom Viridiplantae; phylum Streptophyta; class Pinopsida; order Cupressales; family Cupressaceae; genus Cryptomeria; species Cryptomeria japonica. The sequence continues at coordinate 598,228,786 of NC_081408.1, read as the reverse complement.
ATGTCAACTAGAAATAAACCCAAACTCCTCCAAAGATGTGTGTCCAAGCCTAGGAATAGGTCGTTGAAACCCTGGATGCAAGATGTGTCAATGAAGTGCTAAGTAGATCATCAAAATCTTGTGGACAACAAACTGATGTGTCATTGTAGCATCACTATTCATGCACTATTCATGCACTTTTCACATTATTGTTCATGCATTGTAGCACCTAGCAATGTCCAACTTGCAACTCAACGATTCTGGCATCCAAACTCCTTCACAATATTCAAACCCTATCAAAATGATCAATAGAAAAGAAAATATACCTTACAACAACAGTACCTTCATTTCCATAAATGTGAAACACAAGCGAGACACCTAAATTATATCTATAACTGACAATGGGTTTTTAACCACTGCCTCCAAGCTTGAAGGTTTCCATTCTCAAACCTGTTGAAAGACAAAGCTCCCAATCCTCCAAGAGGAATAATAAAACCAATTAGAAAACCAAACTTCCAAGCCCCCCAAATGAGATTCTCAAACCTGCTTTTATAGCTCTCTCAAAGGGGTCGACCCTCTTCTCCAGGCCAATGTGGGATTGAAAGATTTACTTTATTTTATTTCTTCCATTTTGGCATCCAGCTTAAGAGGCACTTTTAACTCCAAAAAGTGATATAATTTACTTTTAAAATATTTTCGACACAAGTCATTTTTAAAGCATCCCATCATTTAAAACTTTTCATTCTCTTTCCAGCAAGCTATAAAACTGAGGTTCCTGATAAATAAATTTAACTAAAAATGCAACCTTAGTGAAAAAATATTAATTATAGCTCAATAATGTGCCCAATTAGCGAAAATGGTATAAAAATGCATCGAAATTAAAATCTAATTATGTAGGAATGA
>NC_081408.1:598202904-598222904 GCF_030272615.1 Cryptomeria japonica | reverse complement strand
AATTCCCTGAAGACCTCATAAGGAAATGAGTTTGATTTGGATGAGCAAGAGCTAAGGAAAGAAAAATGGGTGACCTACAAGAAGGCTTTATATTTTGTGCACCAATTTGACACTAGCTATGACCCTTTGTCCAGTTTTCACCCCTTTGAAGAAAAGGCAAAATTCCTAATTCTTTGCTTTGAAGATGTAATGCAAACATTGAAGGAGAAGAGGGAAGCAGTGATTAAAAACAACCCTCAGAAGGCAAGACTAGTTCTTGCTAGGTCTACATCTGCTAAAGCAATCCCTCCTGGTGACTATGAATTGCATAGAAAATCCAAGTACAGTGTTTAAGTGCCAACAACATGGGAGCCTTCTACTTCAAGAGGGAAGAGGAAAATACAAGATGTCATTGACATTTAGGACTCCCGAAAGAAGCAAAGGGTGGGAAAGGAAGTGCAATCTAATGAGCCCTTGTATTCCCCATCTCAATCCCCTATTCATATAGCAAATGAGCAGGCAGTAGCTGAGAAATTGTTGCAGTTAGGGAGTCTTGGGGAGATAGCCTATACCTATGATGAAATAGAAGATGGAATGCCTCAAGAGCCAGAAGATGTTGAGATGAAAATAACCAACAATGAGTTCAAAGGCCATGAACTAGATCCTGCCATTAAATAGTCCAGTGAGGAATTCTTAGCTGATAGCAACTTTTTTACCTCAGGAGCTTTCATGCAATTTGTGTGGAAGTAGAATATTGATAAATTTAATGCCAGATGTGAGAAGAGGAAGAGTGAGCAGCCACACAAAGATGCAGTTGTGGTGGAGGAAGAAATAAAGCAAGAAATGGTCACTGAGTTTAAGACCATCACTCCTGAGCAAGGAAGGAAAATGGTAGCAAAGGTTGGTGTACTCATCCTCCCTGAATGGGATATAGCAAATGCCTTAGTTCTAGAGGTAGTCAGGAAAGAGACCAAGCCTATGGAAGGGGTAACCTTCAGCAAGGATGATGCTGCTCTGGTCATGTGGTCTCTGAAAAGAGATGAAAATAGAAAGAGAAAGAATACCCAGAGTCAAGCTTCCTTGGAGGTATGATAGTGAAGAGAGTACAAAATACTGGAGTGGTGGAGGCTACTAGCACAGTCTTAGAGACTACAAAATTTAGTGTTGCAGTGGCAAAGAAAGAGGCAAAGGAAAAGGCAGATCTCTAGGCTAAGTTGGAGACAGTTTTAAAAGCTTACAATGATGCCAAAGGAGAGGTAATGAGCCGAGACACTATTATTGCTAATTTGAAAAGCCAATTGGCAGGTCAATACCATCGAGGTGAGTCCTCAACCTTGATGATTGCTTCTTCTACTACACAACTTCCACCTACTAGCCCTATCATTGAATTTGCACCTTCTCCTACACCTTCTAGTTCCCAATCAGTTGAGATCACTCCTCGGGAGTTGGAGAAGCTAAAACAGGCTCAAACCCTGTTTGCAAATAAATATGAAGAGAGAGTGAGGGCCACAATTTTAAGTTTTGCTGACATTGTAGGATCATCATTGGTATATAATAATATGAGTAAAGTTTTGGAGATGTGGAATGAATTCAATGGAGACAAGGCTGTCTTAATGCCTATTTTTAACAAGTGGAAGCCTAGGGAGGAGGACCTAGAACTTATATGTGTATCTTATGATGAGGCAGGGGCTGACCCCATTATCAAATCCACTTGTGACATGACAAAGGATCTGGCAAAGTTAGCAGAAGGAGTAGATAATGTAGAGAGGAAGATCAACTTTTATAAGAAAGAGTACACTGAGCAATTATTTGAATTATTCCCAGGGGGTTTTGGCAGTCCAATTCAATTGAAGGACAAACAAATATGGCTTAATGAGTTAGGAACCAACCTATCACTAATGATAAAGGGAATCGTTAATACAGATGATACTTCCCTATTTGTTAGAACGGTTGAGGAGATAGAGAAAATTAGATCACACTATGGTTTCCTAAATTTAGAGGTCAATAAAATGAGGAACTCTTGGAAGAGATTTGCCAAGACAAAAGGGAAAGTTTTTAACTTCTCATGGCCTGCTGATGACGTGTACCAGGAATGGACAAGAAAGTATGTTGTGCTAGATACAGAGGTTCAAGAAGAAGCCGCAGAATGACAACCGTGGGAAAGGTGTCGTTTGAAAGTGGAAAAGATTTGCTACTTCTTGTTCAAACAAGAAGTTTGTTGTAACAAACCTTTTGAAAAGGTCCGAAGCTTGTATGCATCCATACTATTATAAATGGATATCGGGACTAATTAGAAATGATCGCAATAATTTGTAATGAAACTCTGTAGAAATATATATGGGATTTTCTAGTTTTATAGAGAATATTCTGAGTTTTGTAAGACTTTTTTCAAAATAAATATCAATATACAAACCATGAACTTTCAAGCCTAGAACTTATGTTGTCTTCTGGTGTGCTTTCAATAATTTACTGGTTTCATTTCTGTAATCTAGGTTTATTCAATTGAACATGGATTGTAATGCAATCTTTATAGATATGTTTCTTAGCTTTCTTCTTTAGGAGAGGAATTAAATATGCGAGGAATATCTTTGTCAATATGTTATTTTGTTGGAGACTTTGAATCTGATTAATACTGTCTAGTCTAATAAGGAAAGACTCTTATATATGTCAGGCATGTGTGGGGTTGATAGAAGCCGAAGTGATGATATGTATGGAGATGTTTAATTGTGAAATCCTTGTTTAATTTAGATGACTCTGTGGCCTGGATAAGGCACTGGTATCAATTGTAGTTCTCTTCCTACATTTCTTGTAGATCAATACCAAACATTAGCATAAACTTTCTTTTATTATTTCAGTTTGTGTTTGAGGCTATAAGATTCACTAGTTTTGAACTAGTTTACTATGGATCTATTTTAAGAGTGTGAATTTATTCACAAGAGGTATACCCGCCTGAACTTTGGATAAGTTTGAAGTGTAGAAGGTTCTTGAAACCTTGTCATATGTTGCTCTAAGGTTCTTTTTCCTTGATCTCTCTATTTGCAGACAGAGTTACTAATTTCTTACAGGGGTAAAAGGGGAATCAGAATTTGAGAACAATAGGAAATACTTGCCAAATTCAATCAGAGTACTGCTAAGCTAGAGCAAAAGCTTGAATCAGCAAAACTGGTAAAGAATACCACTGGACTTGGTTTCTCCAGTTATGAGGAAGGTGAAACCTCTAGAACAAAAGATTTAGCATCAAAGAAGAAACCAACATCAAAGGATAAAGGTAAGCAAAAGTTTAAACCTATTTTCTTTAATTGTCTTAAGGAAGGACATACTGCTAATGTGTGTAGAAATAAGGCCTACAATAATTTTCCTTATTTTCTAAACAATAAGCCTAGATCCAATAAATTCAATGGAAACTCTTATACATGCGACAAATTTAGGCATAGAGCATTTGAGTGCAGGTCTGTTTTTCATAACATTGGGAGATACCCTCCAAGGACTCAAGGAGTTATCTCAAAACCCATTGTGAACCGAAATCCAAACTGGTATGATGCCTATGACCATTAGTCAGGTGGTGGTGGTTATCAAGCGGCAGTCGGTTGGAGAGTAGCCTGTTTGATCTGTCATGGTAGCGGTCACACTACTGCAACATGCAAAAGGAAGAATGGTAGTATGAACAATGGACCATGGAGACAACCTGGAATGATATGCTATCATTATAACAAACCGGGACACACTGCTAGAACCTGCAGAATGAGAAAGAACCTATTGGATGATATACCAATTTCACTCCAGAAGGGAAGATTGATGTTGAAACCGTTCAAGTGGGAATGAATAAAACATGGAAAAAGAAATGTGAAGAAGTGTCACAAGATGAACCAGTTTCTGCACCTAGTGTGGAAGTCTCTGAACCAACAAACTGAGCTTTAGAAAAGCTTAGGGGAGCATATCGGTGAAATATTTGAACCCCCGGTTTATATTAGTAAAGACCTTAACCAGTATATGTTACCTGTCAATCAACAGAAGATTTTGAAGCGGTAAAAGGCAAAATTAGGGTTTGTACCCTAGCGATGGAGCATTTATTATGGTAGGTGAAAGATCGTTTAAAAGAGATTTTTGACACCATTTTCACTTATATGTTTTCGAGCAAAGAATTTTCAAGTGCAAAGCGATAAAGAAAAATTCGTCAAGTGATTCAAAGTGAATTCAAAATCTTACAAAAGAATCCAGAGAGCATTTTCAATCAATCAGGTGAAGAACATCAAAGCGGTAATCCAACAACCAAAGTGGTGTGTTGTGAGCGACATTGTAAAACCCTAAATTCCAAAGTGTGAAGGTATTTCTCAAAAAATTTGTCTCTCATTTAATCATGGCTTTTGCATCGCACTCCAGTCCTAGTACACCTGTAGACTCAGTGAATTTTATTCAAAAGAAGGTGAAATACAATGCCCTATCCCAGATACCCGTTGGAGTCATAGTTGAGGAAGATATTTCAGCTTATATTGATTGCAAATTGGAACACCTAGGATCCCTAGCGATCCATTCTCAGGTAGGTCTAATCTATGGGGATGACAAGAAAATTAAACTGGAATATAGCATCTTAGAGAGGAAGAAACTACACAAAGCAGTTTATTTTCTTGAAGAGTTCACAGAAGATCACATCCGCATTATCTTGATCAGAGTACACAGTGATAAAATGTACCTCGAGCGGACGCATGATATCACACCAGAAGCAATTCATGTCGTCACCAGTTTCTGTAACATTGGTGAGGTGCCAACTTTAAGGAAGGTCATCAAGACTAAAATGACTAAGCTCACCGGTTCTCTGAGTGACCAAAAGGGAATGACTATCAACCCCATCAAAGATGACTTGGTTAAGTATGTTTGCATGGTGATCGGCTACTAGGTGTTTTATGCCAGCAGAATAAACTTTGTCCCAGTTGCTGCAGTGAATGTCACCTACAGAATGATTCATGAAGATAACTCTTTTGATTTGTGTACCTATTTGCAGAAGCAACTGCTATTGAACCTAAATTCCATTAAACATGATAATGCTTTAAGGTTCAGGTTCAGACAACTTTTGGTCGGTCTATTTTTCTACTTTCAAGGCTATTTTCCTGGAGTAGGTGATATTCAATACTCTACTGACCAACCAGTTACTAAGAAAATTAGGGAAAGTCTCCAAGTGGTAGGTGTATATGGTGAAAATGGATAACAATAATAACGATATAGAAAGGCTAAATGAATTCAACCACAAAACCCTAGCCTAACAACAACAAAGATCCACCATAACATATGAAGATTACCTAAGACAATGCAAATCAAATGAAATCACAAAGATTATACCATCACATGTCCAATAGGGTTTGGATCTCCATTCTTCCTATCTCCATTGATCTTGCTTGATATATTTGCTCTCAGATTTTATGTGTGCACAAGAGCTCAACAAAGAACGGAATGTGGTTACAAGTAGGATCTCCTATGTTCAAAAGCGTAGTGTAGTCAAGTAGTCAATGAGGGGCTGAATGCATAGTGAGGATGCATAGATTGATTAGAATGATTGATTAGGGTTTGATAATGGAGGAAGCATCTCCTTATATAGAAGACACTATATGAAATGGAGGGATATGATTGAGAGGTGTAAAAGGAGGTCGGCTATGATTAGAGGGTAGGTAAAAGAAATAATAAAATAATGAAAGGGGTAGGTAGTGTATGAATTAAGAGATGAATGACATGTGTCATGGGTAGAAAAGGTTAATGAATTAATTAAATAAATAAAGATTTATTTAATTAATAGAAGAAGTGAGATCAATTAAATAAATAAGATATTTATTTAATTTAGGAAAAGGATAATTTAAATAAATAAATGTATTTATTTAAATGAGAAATAAGGTTAGAAGAGGATAAATGAATTAATTAAATAAATAAAATATTTATTTAATTAGACATGACAATTTTAGGTGTCTACATTTTGCCCCTCTTTGAGACAATGCGGCTTGTCGCGTTGTTTCAAAGAAGATAAGATGAACTGATACAAAGTTGCCCCAAGATGAGAATGATATGCACCCTCGAGAGATTGGATGAAAATGTGTGAAAAGACCACAGACAATCTCTCGATAAGAAAGAAAGGCTAGAATGGACTGACTAGATAAAGTGACAAAGTCACGGGATAATGAAGATTGACTCGGGAAATGAGGGCTAGGGCAGTCTATAAGATAGACCACGAGGGAAATACATCCTCATTGTCATCTACACCTCCAAGAGATTAGAGTGCAGAGAGAGAAAAGAGCAGCAGCAGTCAGCAACGATGGCTTTGGTTCACAAATTCGACCGCGTTCACCGATTCCAGAGGCCAACAGAGGCAGGAGAGCCAGTAAGTACCACAAAACCTCCTTGTACTTTGATGCATTTATTGTTGTCATTAATGCATACTAGGTAATGTAATAAATGCGTGTTTATGTCAGGAAAGTGCATTTGTGTCCAAAAATGTGAATTTTTGTCTTCTAGGTCAAATCGGTAGTTCTGTGATGAACATACGCTCTCAATTGGATAACCTGCTGAGAGGATACACTCAAGAAGGTCCTCTAGGGAAGACTAGGATAACAAATAGGGCTAGGATTGACAATTTTGTGATAGAACATACATTGCCAATTAGGAAACTTCTCAAGAGGATTCACTCAAGCAGAGGCCCTAGGATAGGATAGATCAAGGCACTTTGTGATGAACAATGAGTACCAAGATATAGTACTTTGTGATGAACAGGGAGTACTAAAATATGAGCAGCACTTTGTGATGAACAGTGAGTGCAAATGTGAGCAGCACTTTGTGATGAACAAGGAGTGGCAAACACGTAGTACTTTGTGATGAACAGGGAGTACCACTAGGATAGAAGCAACACTTTGTGATGAACAGTGAGTGTCACTAGGACTGAGATGATTGATTTGCTTGACTGCAGGAGTACTTGCCTATGCTAGAGTCACGGGAGAGATTCCCATCGACTCAGAGGTTGCGACCTGAGTTGACAGCCGAGGACAGAGATGCGATTGAGGCTATGGGATTAAGACATATTCTACATGTGCCTGAGTTTCAGGCGAACATGGGATTGTTGACTGCACTGGCGGAGAGGTGGCACTCTGTGACTTGCACTTTTCATTTGCCGATGGGGGAGATGATAGTCACCCTAGAGGATGTATACAGGATTCTGCCGATACCGATCGATGGGGAGCTGATTCTGTACGATCGAGATGGAGACAGGGATGCCCTTAAATGAGTGTTCTAGGATCCGGGATTGGAGATGAGGGTGGGACATGTGGCATGGAATACCATGACATGGATAGGATTAGCACTACCAACAGTGTTGGCAGGAGTTATTAGTGGGTTCCTTTGTATCAGTTTTGTACCATTTTGTATGATGATGTAGACACCTGCGGGTGATTGTAGCCATATGATTTTGACATCATTGTATCATGACACTTTATATATATATATGAGATGATTCATCTTTGCGATAGCTATATGCATGTGTACCTATGTGATGAGATGTTCTTATGTGATGCTTATGATATGGATGCAAATATGTATATGATGCAATGCAATATATTTTTTTGTTCTTTTATGTTTTATATGTGTATGCATGATGCAAATGTGAATGTATGTAATGTAGATGAATATGATAATGCAAATGTAAATTGTGCTAACAAGTGTTGTGTGCAGGATGTGATGCAGTTGTGATATCTATATGTATGTATGAAATGCTAACATGTGATAATGTAGGTGAAACTACATGAAATGCAAATGTTTTTGGTGTGTCATTATACTCAGTCATGTGATAGCAGGCTACGCGGACTCGAGAGGGACGATGGAAGTCAATCAAGAAAGGGGGATGGAAGACAAAAGATATGAAAGTGAAAGAGCTTCTTGTGCATTATCATCATTGAGCTTTATTATGGCAAATAGGTTATGACAATCGAGGCATATGTTCGACCCAGAAAGTCATTGTACCCGTTTGCATGGAGATAAGACAGTCACAAACAAGGAATGCCCCAGTTCACACTAGACTCACAGTGTCCTCATATCCTTGGACAAGTCATAGCATTACTAAAAGACAATCCATAGACAACAAATACAAATAGGTGACGATACCCCATCCTTGCCTTTCTAGTCAAAGACATCTTGGAGATAGAATCTCTAGTCAGAGACATCCTGAAAAAGCTAAAAGACATGTCACCAAAAGATAAAATCAAAAGAAAACCAAGACTCGACACCAACATCCACTGTAGTCCTCAATTTTAGTGTCTCTTGTCACTTGTATAAGTCTTATTTGATTGTGGTCACAATGTTTACTTTCACAAAAAGGATAGATAGCACTGAACCATAATGTTGTCTGAGTCTATTGAAAGATTTGATTTGTTGAAGCCCATTTTTGCTGTTGTGTCTCATCTGAAACTGATTGAATCCATGAAACTGATACTTTATTGCGAAGAAGACGGAACTTTATTGCGGATCTGCGATGCAAATGTTGATTTATTGCGGATTGTGCACGGATAGACTTAAGGAAGCTGGAAGAAACTGTACTCCTCGAAACATGTAATGTTCTTAGTTCCACATCCATCACTAGACATAGGATTTTCCTTAGCCACAGATAGGAGCTGATTTATTATGGATGGAAACGGAGGTGAAAAGGGAGGTTTATTATGAATGGCTAACCAATCTTGGGTAGATCAATAACAAGCCATGATGGGAATGGGTAAGTTTATTATGGATGAATTGGTCGTGAATGTGTGCAAAGTGAAGTGATGAAAGAGAATCTTGAAGGAGGGAGGAGCAATGTCTCTACACATGGCGCTGGTGACCCAATTTTCACCATGGTACTTGCCCAGGGTGCCACCGAAGTGGTTTTCACCATTGGACGAAATTATTTCTCTTTACTTTTTTCGATTTTTCAATGTTTTTTGTGTCACAAGGCGCCTGTTTGCCAGGTTTTCACCAAGTAACGATTTTTTTGTTTTATAATTTTTTTTGTATTTTTGAATTTTTTGATTTTTTTTGTATTTTTTAATTTAGGATATTCCAAAGAGCTATGTGTAGAACCTGCGAAGGTGCATGCTGTTGATAGGATCCTCCAAAGGTTCACCTTTTGTAGTTGAGAGCTGATATGCCCCAGATCCATATGCTGTTGTAATGATGTAAGGACCAAGCCAATTTGGTTCAAACTTGCCCTTCTTCTCTCTGTCTTGCTGATTTTTGGGATTTTCTTTGAGAACCAAGTCACCTACCTTAAATGTGTGAGGCTTTACCTTGTGATTGTAGTTGCATTGTTCCTTGACTGAATGATGTGTAGCTTGAGTGTCTGTCTTCCTTGATGAAGGAACTGCGATAGAATTACTAGTGTGTGGACTACACAGGCCCATATGTGTGTCACCTGAAGAAGTTTGGGCATCCCTGATAACAAAGTCCTTTGAGGAAGCTCCATTAAAGGTCCATGATGTATCACCAGAAAGAAAAGGATGTGTGGAACAAGTAGATGAGTTATGAAGGCTTATGACTGTGAAAAGAAGTGAAAGTAGGATAGCATGATGGAGACTTAGGATCAACAAGTATTCTTTTTGACTTGAAATTGTAGAACTTTTGCCCCTAGTTATTTTGATATCAGGGGAGATCAACTCTTGCTCTTTCTGCTTCATAGGATTTTTATCCTTGACCTTGATTTTTGCAGAGTCCAGTAGCTTTTGATTTTGATTTGGACTAAAGGACTTTTCTTTATTATTGAATTTTATATTTTTCTTTTCAAAGCTTGATTCTTGATCCCCAATGACTAAGGGCTTTTGTGATTCTTGTTGATCCAAGTTTGGAAGTGGAGTGGAAATCGAATGAGTGGATGATATGGTAAAGCTATGTGAGTTCTCGAGAGGGCTGGTGATACACTCAATAGATTCTTTGTTGGAACCATTCTTAGGACTATTTATATCAAGAGATGCTTGCACCACTAGAGGAGATTTGCATTTGGACTTAGTAGCCACAACACTAAGTGGTTCACACCCAATTCCTTGGCATTGAAACTTGTTTGTAGATTGTTCCTGTTAACTGAATACCTTAGGAGATAGTGGGAGTTGATCAACATGAAAGATATACTCACCACATCCCATGTCTTTAAACTTGAGTTTTTCTTTGAGCTCTGCTTGTTTTGATGTAGAAACTTTCAATGATTCTGGATCCACATATGCTGATGAAGGAATAGCTTCTTGATTGGCTAGAATTGTTATTTCTAATCTAGGTTGCAGATTGTTGCAATATATGAATGGATTTGGGTCAACATTGATGGTCACTTCAACTCCATTGTGTGGAAACTTGATACATCGATGATATGTAGATGGTACTGCACTCATCTCATGAATCCATGTACGTCCTAGCAATATGTTGTATGTGAGATCGAGGTCTAGGACTTGACAAACCAGATCCTTTGGAACTGGTCCAACTCTGAGAGGCAAGGTGACTGTGCCTTTGGATGAATGCTCTTCATCATCATATGCTTTGATGGTAATTTTGTTTGTAGAATTCACAGCTTTATCAGAATATCCCAATTGTTTAATAGTGCTCAATGTACAAATGTTCAAACCTGCTCCTCCATCTATCAGGACTCATTTTATTCGATGTTTGTGTATGAAGGCTTCAATGTGTAAAGGTGCATTATGTGGCTGACTTACGGAGGCATCATCGGCTTCTATGAATGTAAGGGGGTGTGGAATGGAAAGGTATCCCACCATGGCTTGAAACTGGTCCACGTTCAAATCAGTAGGAACAGAAGTGTCTCTCAAGATTTTGTCAAGAATGGCATTATGTGCAGGGGATATACGTAAGAGCTCGAGGATGGAGATGAGTGTGGGTGTCTTCCCTAATTGTTCTACAAGGTCATACTCAGGTTTGGTTGATGAGGAAGCGGTGTTCTTGGCTGGAGCACCTTGCAAAGTGATTTTACCTCGATGGGTTGTAACATGACATTCAGAGGTAGGTTTAGAAGAAGATCCAACGCCTTTTAAGACAATCTTGGGTCTCTGGGTAGAATTCTCAGGGTTTTGTCCTTGATGATAATGGTAGAGACGTAATTGTCCATCGAGATGTGATTGATAGTTGAATCATAGTTGTAGGATGCTCTGGTATAGTTGGTTTGATCATCTGTGACTTTAGCTTTTCTCTTGTCATGTTTTAGGAATGGTTCCTTAAACATCTCATGTTCTTGATTGGATGAGTGTACTTCAATTTCAAGGTCACCTTTATCAATAAGATCTTGTATGAGGTTCTTGAGTCGATGACAATTTCCTGTCTTATGACCCTTGCTCTTATGAAATTCACAATATTCATCATCATTCCACCAATTTGGTTTGACCTTTGGTTCATATGGAGGAAAATCTGGAATAGTCATTATCTTGTTTGCCACTAGCTTCTTGAAAACTGATTCTAGTGGTTCTCCCAATGGAGTGTACTTCCTTCGTGACTTTGAAGTTGTTTGAGTATTCACTTGATTGTTTGTAGAGCTTGATCTAGAAAAAACAATTTTTGGTCATATTGTATTGGCATCAACGACACCATCATTGATTGTGTTCTTGTTTTTGCTCCAAAATCTTGGCTTATCTTTTCCTTTAAAGTCATCTTTGTTTTCCTTGAATATGTTAATGACTACTTGTTCAATTAGGACCTTCTTTGTTGCTAAGCCTTTTTCAATGACATCCTTGAAGGTGGACAAACAAGCTTTCCTTAAGTCATAACCAATCTCTTTGTTAACATTTTGGGTGAACATCTCTACCATTTGTTTATGTGGAATTTCACAAGAGCATCTGTTGGCTAGATTCCTCCATCTTTGTAAAAATGATGCAAAAGACTCTCCCTCTTTTTGCTTGGTGTTGCACAAAGTAGTGATTGATATGTCTGTCTCTATATTGTAGGAGAAATGTTGAATAAATGCCTCTGCTAAGTCACCCCATGACTTAATTCTAGGTGGAAGTTGGGAGAACCATTCCATAGCTTGATCGCCTAGGCTCTATGGGAATAATCTCATCAAATATGTCTCTTCTGCTGCTATCTCAATGCAAGCTGTGAAAAACTATCTTATGTGTGCCTTAGGATCCCCTTTTCCTCTATACTTATCAAATTTAGGCGTCACAAAGTGTGTAGGAAAAGGAGGCATTGGAATGCTCTTGTCAAATGGGTAAGGACATATGTCTGTCATTGTGTATGTTGGCTTCGGTGTATTTATTTCCTCCATTTTCTTTTGTAAGTCCCTGATTTGTTGCTCCAAATTGCTCTTAGGTGGAGATCAACTTCTTGGACCATACCCCATGCTTGAGGCACCAATTGGAGGAGAAGCATGTTGCATATATGGATGATATTGATCATACACATGTTCATATGGAGGAGGTCTATAGTGATGCTGTATATATGGACCACTTGGTATAGATTCATGTTGAGGAATGAAATATCTATTTTGTCCATGTATACCATACTCTACAGGCATGTCATGTTCTAATGTGTTGCCCCCATATTTGACACAGGGTTTCCTTGTGTCCAAATTTTGAGCATGCCTTTGAATATCCAATTTCTTTGGGTGGTTGATCCTTAACATTGATATGTGATTGAGCATATTTCTCTACATGAGACTTCCATAATGGTCTGCGAAGGTGAGTATCATATGCTTGACCATGTGTATGTGGGACCTTTGGTTTTTGAAACAAAGATGATGGTGATTTAGGCACAAGATGTGGTCTTCTATTGCCTCCACTATTAGGCCTCCTTTGATCCATGTTGGAGTGAGGTTGTTGCAAAGGTCGATTTTCCATTATTTGAGACATGTCAAAATCATGAGGTATCTTGGCTCCACTTTGTGCCATCATTTGTAAGAAGTATTGTCTATCCCTCCTCATTATTTCCTCAACCAATTGATTGAAATGGGGATCCATAATGGATTCTTCAACATCTGCTGAATGTACTGAAAAGTTGTCCATATCATCATTGTGTGTATCATTGTTGTTTGTAGTGTCCATGTTCTGACCTTTTGGAATGTTTCTATAGGCATCCATGTCAGGTAATGTAGTATGATCAGAATTGAAAAAGATATCATTGTCATACTCATAAGAACTCATGTTTGCGGACTCTTGAGCCTCTTTAGTTTCTCTCCTAGATTTTTGGGAACGGGTTTCAACCATGAAATAGGTATTCATCGAGATGTGTGAGAATAGATGAAAATGGAAAAAGTATGGAAGACCAAGGGTTGGATGGAATGTAAATGAATCTGAGGTGTACTTGCAATGTCCAAAGTGTAAGACCAAGTATGTATGTAGTAGAGTAGGTGTGGGTTCCAAAGAGATGATAGTTTCTCTTGATGAGGTAAGTTGACCTTGACTCTAAGTAAGACCAAATGAGACCCAAAGGTGATAGACCTTGATGAGGGACCACTGAGCAAAATGTTGTTGTATGTAGTGTGTTGACAAAGTATGATGAGGACAAGCAAGTGACCTTTTGAATCAAGTTTAAACAAATGTGAATGTAATGTAAGGTGTAAAGCAATGATGGACTTTGTGTAACCCAAAGACAGGTTGAATGCTAGATGAAAACCTGGAGAAATAACCTAGTGTAGCGTCCTAAAATTGTGACACTTGCAATTTCGACTGCATTTGGGTCTTCACGATGGTGGCGCAACGTTGAACCTGAATGGAGACCCCGAAACCTGCTTGTGACACCAAAAATTGCATTTTTCTGCACCTTGGCTTGATCCCTCCTTGCACCCTGCTGCCCCGGGAGGTGGGACCATGGCGCCTAGCGCCCTGGTCCTTCAAGACTAGGGCGCCCAGTGCCCTGGTCCCCCAGGACCATGGCGCCCAGCGCCCTGGTCCCTGGCCCTATTTTGGGCCCGGTCTCTTGTTGGGCATCGGGTCTTTAAGTTTGCAAATTGGAAAATATTGTTCCTAGGTCGGCCTAAGGTCGGGAAAATCAGTCTCTCAACCCTAATTGACAAGTATATAAACTACATTTCCTCTTCCAAAAAGGAGGAAAGGAAATAAGCAAGGGCAAGGCGCGAAAGCAATATTCAAACATTCAAACATTCAAGCATTCAAGCATTCCTTCAAGCAATTGAGCATTCTAAGTCTCCATTCAAGGCTAAGTGTTGCATTCAAAGACAAGGATTCAACCATTGAAGAGGAGATCACTTACAACATACAAAATACAACATCATTACACCTTCGCATGTAAGAATACAAACATTCTTACAACAAGGTATCAGTACTTGTTTACATTACAAACATTTACATTTACAGCATTCTCATTTCTTGGTTAATTCCAAAACTGGGGTTTGACCTAAAGGCAAACCCCTAATCCCTAACCCCCCAATCGTCCTCTCTTTTCTATGTGTAGGTTGCAGGTACGTGGCTGTAATTGAAGATCTGGAATCCTTGTGCAGAGACGAACAGATCCACCTTCGTTTCGCGGATTTTTCAGAGGACCGTGTGCACTCCGGGCGCCATCGTCCCGTCAACTTTCGCTCAAATTTGCAGAACAGCATCGTCTCGATATTTTACTGCTAATTCCAGGTCCGTAGCTTCATCCCATATCCCTATCTCCATTTACAAGCAAATCTTTCTTGCTTCTACATGCATTCCTAGTTCAATCATTCTATCTACATTCTTTACAAAAGAGGGTATCCTTGATGTCACAACCCTTGAAACTCATTTAAAATCCAGTCTTGCATTGCGTGGGATTGGATCTTGTGGGTTTCAACCCTTCTTTTGAATGTAAAGTCTCTCCTAAGTGAAAACCATCAACCCTAGTGATCTCCCTTCTCTCTCGTTGGAGTGGGGGGGGGAGAACAACTAGGGTTCGATTTTTCCGCTTTACACCTGGGAAGCTCAAGAATTCCGAAACGGATTGCTCTTGTTTGCTGGACTGTAAAATTTTTCCAATTTGTGAAGTTGTTGGTTGTAACCAAATCTGAATGTTTGACTATTTTTCGTGACAAGAGGACACAATGTTGATGAGGACTCAATGTTTGCAAGTGTTTAGACTCAAAATGACTCCAAGAAAAGTGTGTTGTTTGAAGTAAAAATGTTTTGCATACACTTGAAGACACAAAAGACGCAATGTTTTGTTGTTTGGTCTTGAATGTTTTGAATGTTTAAAATAAGTCAAGCACAATTCTTATGGCTAGCCAAGACAATAGTTGTTGATCCCACATGAGGTTTTACCCTCGAGGCTACGCTATTCAGAGCGGACACTTAGATGTTTGACCTCATTGGCTCCACCCTCGGCACTCACTTCTCAGGTCAGCCAAGCATCAGTCCCCACGAAAACGTCCTGTGGCAAACTTTGTATCTCTACTAAGAACCGTTTGTGTGTGGGCCGCTACCAGAGGTTCGACCTCCTGCCTCAACAACTAGAAGGATTTTGGCTTCTAAAACAAAAAGGTGCTAGTAAGGGAATCCGCTCGTGTGGCCATACATGTGGCACTTTTAGCTTTGTAAATACAGAAGGCTCCTAGCCGGTAGGGGTTACGCCCTACAACTGATCAAATAAATTTGATCAAACGGGTTTATGGGGAGACATAGTGTCGGTATGAACTAATCAGCACACGCTATCCATAGTTTTCACCATGAATACAGTTGTTTATAGTGGTTTGGAAGAGGTGGGTTTTCCTCACTACCACTTGGGTCGTTCTCTTCTCACTAGTAGTCCTAATGACCACACGGGAAGACAGGCCCTCTAAAGATTAAACAAAAAGATCCTATTGCTCAAGACACAAAAGACAATGATTCAATTTTAGTGCACCAATTGAAGTGTTTGCTAGTCTATGAAAACAAGGCACACAAAAAAAATCCAAAAACCCTTGCCAAGGACCTACAACAAAGATTTATTAGTAATTTGGATTGTTTGAAATAATCACCCCTTCCTGCAAGCACACAAGTTAGGTAAATTTTAGATCCCAAAAGACTTTGTGAAATAGGGGCCTTCAACAATGAATTTTGTTGACCAATTCAAAGATCTGATTCATCATAAAAAAGACCACCTGTAAAATTTCAAGGGATTTCCAGAAATGTAAGAAAATCCAAAAAAATTGCTAATTTGCTCCAAAAATTAAATTTTTATGAAAAATCATAAAAAATTCATATAAAATGTAAAATCAATCCAAAAAATCTAAAATTTTTATTGGAGAGTCCTGATGGTCTTCCAAACTTGCATAAAAAAATTTCTACAACAAATCCAAGCAGTTTGTGAGATATGAGTAAAATAATGCAAAACCCTAATTTTTAAAGATCTAATTTTTGAGGAAAAATTTTGCATCAAATTTAAAATCACAAAGAACAGATCCTATGTATAATTCTGAGATATTTCCAAAAATGTAAGAAAATTTGAAAAATTCGCTAATTTTCTCTCAAAATTAATTTTTTATGAAAACTCATAAAAAATTCATATAAATTGACAAAATGATACAAAAACTCTGAAATTTTTATTGAATCCTTCTAATACTGTTCCTGACTTGCACAAAAAATTTGATGTCAAAATTCGAAGTCATTTGTGAGATCTGATCAAAATAATGAAAAACCCTAATTTTTAAAGATCCGATTTTTTAGGGAAATATTTTGCATCAAAATTGAAATCACAAAGAACAGATCTTGTGTATAATTATGAGAGATTTCCAAAAATGTAACAAAATTCTAAACATTCTCTCATTTGCTCTCAAAATTAATTTTTTATGAAAAATCATAAAAAATTCATAGAAAATGAAAATGTGCTCCAAAAATTCTGAATTTTGTATTGAAAGCTCCTGATACTTTCTTCAACCTGCAAAAAAATTTGGTGCAAAATTTTTTAGCCGTTTGTGAGATATGATCGAATCTCTCCAAGATCTTGATTTTGTGTCCAAAACCCTAGCTGCACAAGATTATTCTCCAAATTGTTTTACAAAACAACAATATAGGGTTAGAAAAATCTGCAAAAAAAACACAAATCTAACAAAAATAATGTCCCACGGGGCGTGCCAAAATGTATATGGTGAAAATGGATAACAATGATAACGATATAGAAAGGCTAAATGAATTCAACCACAAAACCCTAGCCTAACAACGACAAAGATCCACCATAACATATGAAGATTACCTAAGACAATGCAAATCAAATGAAATCACAAAGATTATACCATCACATGTCCAATAGGGTTTGGATCTCCATTCTTCCTATCTCCATTGATCTTGCTTGATATATTTGCTCTCAGATTTTATGTGTGCACAAGAGCTCAACAAAGAACGGAATGTGGTTGCAAGTAGGATCGCCTATGTTCAAAAGCGTAGTGTAGTCAAGTAGTCAATGAGGGGCTGAATGCATAGTGAGGATGCATAGATTGATTAGAATGATTGATTAGGGTTTGATAATGGAGGAAGCATCTCCTTATATAGAAGACACTATATGAAATGGAGGGATAAGATTGAGAGGTGTAAAAGGAGGTCGGCTATGATTAGAGGGTTGGTAAAAGAAATAATAAAATAATGAAAGGGGTAGGTAGTGTATGAATTAAGAGATGAATGACATGTGTCATGGGTAGAAAAGTTTAATGAATTAATTAAATAAATAAAGATTTATTTAATTAATAGAAGAAGTGAGATCTATTAAATAAATAAGATATTTATTTAATTTAGGAAAAGGATAATTTAAGTAAATAAATGTATTTATTTAAATGAGAAATAAGGTTAGAAGAGGATAAATGAATTAATTAAATAAATAAATAATTATTTAATTAATAGAAGAATTAGGCTCAAATAATTAAATAAATAAAATATTTATTTAATTAGACATGACAATTTTAGGTGTCTACAGTAGGAACTGGATATCCTGAGGTTCTGAATAAATATTTTGATGAATTCAAGAGGAAAATGAGCCAAAGGATGAGGATTTCGGGAGATATTATAAAGAAATATGAAGATGACATCTGTTTTATCATAAAGGTAGATGAATGCATAATGGAAGTGATAGAGCCAAGAAAGGAAGCAGTACCTATGGGGTATGAAGTAATGTATGACATGTTGGATGGGTAGCCTCTACCCTGATTGCATCTCCTTTAGATGCAAAGAAAAAGCAAACCAGCACCTACTTGGAAAGGGTAACATTGATTTAAGATCCTACAGTGAAAAAGGGAAAGGTAGTGCCATCGGTATCGGCGTCGGTTACCCCAGCCAGCACAAAAGTGACCAAGTGGTCACCTACCAAGAAGAAACCAAAAGTTGCACCCACTAAAGTATTTGAGAGGAAGTGGAAGACCAAAAACAACTCACCGGAGTCAAAGGATACCAAATCGGAAGTGCAGCCTAAGAAAACCAAGCAATCAAGAAAGAAGGATAAATCTATCGGTAATGCACCTACATCGTCAGCACCGGTAACTATAGACATCTCTTCTTATAAGCCTCTAAAACATTGTCAAAGGACTGTAAAGAATATTAAGAGAAAGGTGCTTGATGACCTAAAAGAATATTTTGATGATTTTTCTGATAATGAGAACGAAGAAGTAGAGCAAGAAATGATAAAATATATGTGTAAATGACCGGTCGCCATCTCAAATTAGATCGGTGACACCTGATTCCTTATACAATTCTTTGGACAACAAATGGCGCATTGCCATTGAGAAAGAATAGGAAATAAGGGAGAAAGTCTTTGCTCAGTACTTTCTCGATGCCTCCAATTCTGAATTGTTTGAGATAATGGACAAGAATAAAGGTCTTCTTCTTCACTCTGGCTGCTAGAAGGAAGAACCTTTGAAGTGGAGAAGGACACTCATCTACATGCCAAAGCTGTTGTCCGGTTACATCAAATGTCTGAGGCCAACAAGAAGGCTGAACAAGAACCTGACCTATCCTCAGCCATACCAGATGAGGTATTTGATGGTGAAGGAGAAAGAGTTACAGAGCAGGTGGACACTATTGATGTTGATGCATTGGATGGTGAAGATGTCACTCCAAACGTAGAAAAGGAAAAGGTTGATAAGGAAAAAGAAGAGAAAAAGAAACAAGACAAGGAAAAAGTAGAAAAGGAAAAACTGGACAAGGAAAAGGCTGATAAGGAGAAAGCGGAGAAAGAGGAAGAGAAAAATAAAGAGGAAGAGAAAAAGAAAGAGGAGGAAAAAAATAAAGTGGAAGACAAGAGGAAACAAGAAGAGGAGAAAAGGAAAGAAGGGGAGAAGAGGAAAGAAGCGGAGAAGAAGAAAGAAGAGGAGAAAAAGGAGGAAGAAGATAAGAAGAAGGAAGAACTAAAGAAGAAGCAAGAAGAGGAACAAAAGAAGAAAGAAGAAGAAAAGAAACGAGCAGCAGAGGAGAAGGAAGTAGAACAAGCCAAACAAGCGGAGACTCCCAAGGCAACCGGTGGTCAAGCCAAACCGATTGACTTCACCAGTCCTATTGATCTCCAATCTACAGATGAATCAGAGCTGCTTCAAAGCATAAAGCTTGCACAGGAATGGTTGGAAGCATTAAGGAGGAAGAAGGAACAAGATGTTATTCAAACTATGGTTGACACTCTGACCAATTTGATTCCTGGTACTAACCTTCCCAGTACCGATTCCTCTCTATCAAAGCTGAAACTTCTATGTACTATTGTAGAGGACCAGGTCTAATGCCTGGAAGAAGTTGCTAAAGCAAACACAAAGAAGAAGCATGAAAAGGAACTCAACACTTCCTTAGTTAAGAAACTGAATGAGCTCTAGTTTCAACTTCATAAGCAACAGAAGGATGTAAGTGTTTCTATGGATGAGGGTAAATTACTGTTGAGCAAAATCAGCCAACCCCATCTATTCTACAATGATGTGCTCACCCAAAAAGAGAAACTCCATTCAGATTTGCAGGCATACATAAGCAACTTCAAGATGCCATATGATTCCTTCACTACATATGGGCAAAGAGTTCATCATTTTCAGCTTCAATCTGCTAGGATAGAGTTAAAGATCAACAACCGGTCAAGAGATTTGCAGGAGCTTCAACTGGTCTTGTTTCCCAGACTGCAAATTCTTC